>NC_068356.1:132792933-132945433 GCF_020536995.1 Dreissena polymorpha | reverse complement strand
GTTGCTGCAGGCAAACCACGCCAACGATGTAAGGAGCGCTGCTTTTCTCCTTAACTTGTATCGCATTGGCAAATCTTATAGGGTCAATTACATGAAATGATAAACGGGCCTTTTATTTACATATTAATGGAATTTGCTATATAAGCACTCAGATTACTATTCACACCTATGATAAGATATACCCAAATAAAATTAATGTGCTAAAGGAACGCGATTCTCATGACGCAAATTTATGATGTTTTATTTAAACTATACGCGTTTGTCTATTCAATGAAATGTATTGTGCTTTATTATGTTTTATTTACTTTGAGAACACAAATTTAAAAACAAAATCCCTTGTCGTAATGTTGTTATTCTTATAAAGAAACGAAAAAGAATAAACTACATATTCGATCAGTATCAAATTTTTAATGAATCATAGCAATATAGTTGTATCTTTTACATTATACTAATAAAAGGTTCACTACTTTGCTTTTAAGGATATTTACAAACTGTATTAAAATGTTATTTATGCCTAAAATGGTGTTTACCTGAGCGCTGTAGGGCATAAGCTAGCGTTGGTTAATGTCGTTGTCAAGTGCGTTGTCATAAGCTTGTCAAGGTAAATAATACGAAATGAATATTTCCTGAGAGAAGGCGAGGCCCTGTCTGCCTATTTTGAGGGTTATTTATACCAATTTCGTTACGTACTCGCCTTATTCGTGACCCACGCCTGTCATCAAGTAATGGGCGTCAAACGTGTGTATCTTGGCGTTCATAGACAGATAATGTACTTACTAATTGTTTGTATGCATTTTGCGAGTCACGATTCTTATATTTTACGCATCGGAATGTCGCGTTTTTTTCCCTTTAATGTACCTACTAATTGTTTATGTGCATTTTGCGAGACACGATTCTTATATTTTCTGTTTGTTACATAATACTGAAATATATCTATTATATCACCCGTAGACTTAAATATGACATTTTCATTTCATTCTAAACCCGTAAATCAATGCTAATGACGATACATTATCAAAATCGGACGATACCGTCCTCTATAATCCTGTTTTTACATATTTACTTCATATACATTCAAAACATATTTCTCTATATACAAAATTTTTGGGGTCTTTAAGTCTCGACATCTATCTCGCTTTACTTTGTAGTCCATTCATTTACATGTGTTCAACCATTGTCTGAAGGCACGTGAAAATTGCTTTCTTCATTGCGTTATTTGAACGTGAAGTCTTTTTTGTCAATTTTCGTTTTTTGTGTTTTAACGCTACCGCGTCAATTTGCATCTGATCGTCTGAAGAATCATTTTCAAACCTACGTACAGGTGAGTTTTGTGAATTACCGTTATTGTAATGCATCGTATCTGATTCACTGGAGCTTGACTGTATATCCGCGAATTGTTTGTTTCTCAAATGTTTTTGCAGTTCCGCAAGTGGAATATTTTCCTCGTCGTCCGTATTATCTCTTATCTGTCGGGTCTGTTGCGTAGTTACAGGTAACCCATGTACTGAGTTATTTGAATCGCTATCAGAAGATAATGTGTCGTCCGCAAAGGCTAAATTTGCTTTTCTAATCGGGCGCGTTAACGGTTGATTTATCACTGGCCATTCATCGATATTTGCGTGTCTTATTTGATCAGCGTGAACTTTAATAGTTGAGTTGTCTAACTGATTTTTTATTACGTATGTTAACGGCGACTTTTGTTCGATTATACGATAATATGGCCTCCATTTACTGTCTAATTTATTTGTACGTTGAAAGTTTTTGTAGTAAACGGGGTCATTGATTTCGAATTTAATATCTTTCGTATTTTTATTCGCATAATCAGCTTGTCTACGTTTCGATTTTTGAATTTGGGCACATACCTTTTTAAATGATTTGTGCTGTTCTTCTAATATTATTTTATGATAATCTTCACCGTGATATTTACGTCTAGGCTTTAACAAGTTGTCTATTGGAAGAATAGGGTCTCTATTAAAAAGTAAGAAGAACGGTGTGTGCTTCGAAGTCTCGGATGTACAAAATCTCATTGCCGCTAAAGACATGTTTAAATGTACGTCCCATTGTTGTACATTTTCTTGAACCCGTTTTGATAGTATATTGTTCATAGTCCCATGTGAACGCTCGTTCATGCCATTAGACGCGGGATGATATATTGTCGTCTTTACGTGGTCAATGTTCATTGATTTTAATGTTTCAGTGAAAGCTGTGCTTGTGAATTCTTTTCCGTTATCAGTTATAATTCTTATAGGACAACTATGACGGCAATAAATCTCGTTCATTAACAGGTGTATTACGCTATCAGAAGATTTATCCGGCGACGGAAATGCCTCTATATATCCTGAAAATTGATCCACGAAACATATTATATATCTATTTCCGGAAAGCGTTGTTGGGTATGGACCGCATAAATCTATGGAAACAACTGAAAACGGAAACGGCGGTATTGAGGTATCTGATGGTATGGGAGCTTTAATTGCTTTTAAATTTCTACTTTGACATATAATGCACTTAGATACATAATCATTCAATTCTTTGAACATTTTAGGCCAGTAATATTTCTCTTTTAGTGTCTGGAAAAGCCTTTGAGACCCAGGATGTCCGTTTTCATCATGGTATTGCTTGACAACTGAATCAGTCAGGTGTTTAGGTACAAACAGCCTGAGAGTAGGTTCCTCGTCTACGTTTGATATGTAGTACAGTATGTCATCAACCGTTAAATATCTATTATCTTCACTCTTGTTCTGTTTCCCTAATCTTAATCTCGCTTTAATCTCAGATATATGAGGGTCTTTTTCTTGTTCTATTTGCATATTAAGCCCTGATATATTATTGTTCGACGCTGTGTCGTCGACTGGGATTGGCTGCGGGGTAATAATATTATCAATTATTTGCTTGTGGTCAATGTTTGTAGAGTCGATTACGTTAATTTCGCTTGTTTGGTCTTGTTTATTTATTTTCGAATTGATCGTAAAATGTTTATCGTTAATATCTAATTCTATTTCTGTTTGATCGCATTGATTATTCTTTATTTTGGTTTTTGGAGGTCGGCTTAGAAAGTAAGCAATAATATTCTTTTTTCCCGGAATATATTCAATTTTGCAGTTGTAACCCGCTATACTTAAGGCCCATAATTGTATTTTCTTGTTTTGCATCGGACTTTCCAATAAATACTTAAGCGGCTTGTGATCACTCTTTATAACAAATTCAGCATTGTGTAAATAATGGTGCAATTTACTTAGACTGTAAAATATGCTGTAACATTCTTTTTCAATAGTACTATATTTGCATTGCGTGGGGCTTAATCTGTGCGATATGAAAAATATCGGCTTTTCGCCCACATAATCCCCGGTCTCGTTACTGTCGCATTTTTTAGTCAAACAGGCTCCGACGCATTTATCAGATGCATCCGTATACAGAATATAACCTTTTGTTGGATCAGGGTATGAAAGATAAGGGATTTGCGTAAATGAGTCTTTTAATTGTAGGAAACTATCTTCGCATTGTTTTGACCATTTAAATGGGACATTCTTTCTCGTGAGATTAATGAGAGGCTCGACTACTTCTGAATACGACGGACAGAATCTCCTATAAAATCCTGCAGCACCTAAGATGGATCGTACATCGCGCACGCACTTTGGCCTAGGGAATTGTCGGATCGCTTCTACCTTTAACGGATCCGGCCTTATACCATTTTGATCTATGATGAAGCCTAGGTATCTAGTCTCTCTTTGTAAGAATAGACATTTTGATAGTTTTAGCTTTAGGTTATGTTTACTGAGACTCTGTAGTACTGTATCTACGTGTGATAAATGAGATTGCAAGTCAGGTGAAAATATTAGAATATCGTCTAGATACGCCACAGCGAAGCTCTCACAACCTTTGAGTACTTTATTAGCCAATTCTTGAAATATAGCACCGGCGGAGGAGGCACCGATGGGCATAACATTAAATTAAAATAGACCCCTGAATCCCGAAGCAAAAGCCGTTTTTTCTCTGTCCTCTTCCTTTATAGGTATTTGCCAATATCCCGATATCAAATCTAAACTGGTGAAATATTTACTTTTACCTAATAACGCCAATATATCATCTATTAATGGTAATGGATAGGCAATTGGTTTTGTAATTTTGTTTAATTGTCTAAAATCAACACAAAACCTTTTCTCGTCTTTATTATCTTTGTTTGGGTCATGGTTATTTTTCTTTTTATCTACTAAAACAATAGGGAAGCTCCACGGACTTCTTGATGGACTTATTATGTTTGCGTCTAGCATTTCGTCGATGGCTTTATCTATGAATACCTTATTGTTTAATGGTGTTCGATACGGCCTTAATTTAATGGGCGGATGATCCCCTGTATCTATGGTAAATTCTATCGCTGAAGTTTGTGTTAATTCTAAATTATTTCTTGCGAAGAGAGTTCTGTGTTTTAAGAGTATCGGTAGAATATTTTCTTTTTGATTTTCATCTACACGTAAATCTGATAAGATTTCATCTTTAGATAAACCTGATTTCGGCTGATTATTTTTGATAACTTCTTGTACTGAGCATATTTCATTATCATTTACCGATTTTATTCGCCCTATGGCACAGTGTCGTCTAAGTCTTATTGTTTTGTGCGTATTGTTTATAATTAAAATGGGAAATTGTCTATCACGCGTTGTCTTGACTACTGAATTAACAATTATTAAACCAGGTTCATTATCAAAGAAAGAATTGCTTATTCCATTAAATTCATAATTTGTATTTGAACGTATGCAGTTTCTTTTAGCTTGAGCAAGGAGTCTATAGGCAGTTTGTGGTTTTAACACAGTATGTCTAGTTAATCTCGCTATCGTTGAAAGATGTACATCTTCTTCTAGAGGTACATAACAGTTATCAATCCTCAAACATCCTAAATCAAAGTATAAACGGACACCATTATTTTGTAAAAAGTCTCTTCCTAAAATAACATTTCTATTTATGTTACTTACTACAAAAAACATGTGCTCTTTATATATGCTCCCTATTTTGAATCTCAATTTTACACTTCCGTGGACATGTAATGAATTTCCATTTACCGACTTTAGATTTACTTTTTTTATTATCAGTGCTGGTTTGTGTTTTAACATATCATAAGTACGTTTACTCACGATGCTGACTTCAGCGCCCGAGTCTATCAAGCTCCTAAATTGATAACCACCTGTTGAAATAACACAAGAATTTGGACTACCACACAAAGCGATATTAAATGTCTCGACTTTTTCATTCTTACCTTAGACCCCTTTTTGGTAAGAATTTCCTAGTTTTTTCGATTAATGTACGTTTTTCTTTGAGTACATTCTCTACTAAAGTGTCCTAATTTACCACAATTCCAACAATCAATTTTATCTTTCCAATTTTTGTCATATTCTTTCTTGCGCCTTTTATCGTTTTGATTTATCGTATGACCGTTCCGCCCTACCGTATATGCACTTATCTCGCGTTGTCTACGGCGACAGATTTCAATAGAATGACCGTGTTTCTTACAATATGTGCAAACAATAGATGACCTAATATAATCGATATCTGTCTGAATATTATCGGTCGTAATGTTATCAAGTCCATTTATTTGTGATCGTAACTCAAACCTAGCTCTGACACTTTGCTCATGTATAGCGCTTTTTAAAGCATTTGATAACGTTGCATGATTTTCGCGCATTAATTTAAGTCTCAAATAATCGTGCGATAATCCGTCGATAAAAATTTCTACTAACTGTTTTTCTTTATAGTCTAAATTTCCTTCCATATTTTCGTATGCATCAGTCGCAAGAGATAAAAGTCGCTCAGCGTATATTTGAACATTTTCGTCGGTCCTTTGTTTAGTCGTCTTTAATAATGAGAAAGCGTATTGTGGGTCTTGAATTTCTGCAAATCTTAATTTAAGCTGTTCCTTTAAATCTGTCCACGTCCCTGTCGGATCATCAGTCAAAAAACGATGTATGTAATCACTAACAAGCCCTTTACTAGATTGGTAAGCAACAAATTTTAATTTATTCTCATCTAAATTGGTTAGTGTTCCATATTTTTCTACATTTTTAATCCAATTTTTAAATTCTTTTGAATTTCCATCAAATGATTGTACAACCTGTGAAATAGTCTGAGTGCTTATGGCCGTTTTAACATCTTAAATTTGTTCATTCAAATTTTGAAATAACTCAGGGATTATTTGATTTGCCATTTTGATACAAGCGTTAGGGAATAAAACAGTCACTCACCGGAAGTTGCAGAATATGTGCGGTCTGATGTCGTTGTTCCCGGCTCACGGTTGTTGTTACTGGTTACAGAAGTTGCCGAAACGGAGTTTCTTCGCGTTGTTTTTCATGGCTTCGTAATCGTAAGTGGTAGTATTTCTTTGTTCGAATCCTTGGTTCACGAGCACCATTTAACGTCCTGTTTCACGTAATCGTTCATAGTTCATAGACGACACATAGTTACTAACAATGTTCATTACTCTTAAATTACCGGTATGTAGCCTATCATTCGATATCTCGTCATGCGCGAATTGCCAAGATGACGAGTTTTGCATTAACTCCCATTTTCTCGTGCCGCGCATGAGACAAGTCGGTCCCTCTCTATTTATGTTAATTTCTCTGCATAATACAGGATAAAATATTCAACACCACCATGTATCAGTTTCTAGTCCAATTTACTGTCTAACATACTTAATATTTTCGGTTATACAAATACAGTCTGATAGCTACATGATCGTATCTTTCTCGATCCGTACACCTCCAAGTCTAAACGCTAACTGTCTTGTTTCCCTCTAACATCTGCCCCGTGATACTCAGTTATCTATCCCATTGGTCAGTGTTCTTTGTGTATTTATTTCTAATTGGCTGAATTACAATCTGGAGAAGTCACTATTCAAGTATGCACAGGTTAATGAGCGTTGTTGTACAAATAATAAATAATGCAAATACAGCCTAAGGCTTGTGTCAACAGCATTGTAACCCCTTTGTTGTTAATGCATACTCGCTACTGATATACTTGTCAATATTTCGTACATAAAGAAAACCCAAATATTTCACCCAATTTCTCATCATTATTTGACAATGCTTATCCGTTAAACCACATGACTGTTCATCTTGAACATTTCCGTGAAAATGATCTCGTATTAAAATTACGGGACACGTTGGACCAGTGGTACGGCCTTCGGCTTGAGATACAAAGATATTTGGTTCGAATCTTACTTGATACATCACGAATTACTCTGGGCACAAGAAATAAATCTACGGGGTTCCATTCAATCAAGGTGTGAATGGGTATATATGGGGGAAAGAAGTTAATTTGTTATTGCTGCAACTTGCGTCTCATGTTAAGTAATGGCCGACTTATGAATCGATGATTGGTGCAGGTGAATGCAAAATTCGACAAAATATTATATAAATTGCATCCTTCATATAAAAAAAAATTCTGAGCATTTGCAAACCGAATTCTGACGTTTCGCCCAATTTTAATGCGTATGCATAAAGATGCACAGAAGTAACGGTTGATTGTCTTTATATTTCGGGCTGCTAATCTTAAAGTTCCCATTGACGATAGGATAATTTATCATATTAAGCATCTCGTAAATGAAAACATAACCCAACCACGGGAGATCCAGAGGAATGTGAAAATGTTGGTAAAGTCCATTTTTGGCAGTGAACTGCCCAGTGACCTTAATATAAGGTTCTACCCCAGCAGGGAGGACATACGGAAAATTGTATACAGGGAGAGCAAGAGGTTAATGGACTTAAGCTAGACCAAGAGCTATTAGCTGAGAAGGTAGAAAAATGCACCGGTAATCTAGTCTTCTTTCGTCCGCGGACGGAAGATGGGGACAAGGAAAGCAGAAGTTTCCTGCTGATTTTTCAAAGCGAATGGCAACGACGTCTGCTTGCCAAATACGGCAAAGAGCTAGTATTTCTGGACGAAACATATCGTACCACTAGATTCGCTTTACCCTTATTTTTTCTCTGTGTGTACACTAACAGCGGGTACTACATCGTTGCAACAATGGTAGTCGAGAATGAAAATTCCATATCCTTAGCCGAAGCCTTGGCCAGATTGAAGGAGGCAAACAGCGGTTTTAACCCATCTGCATTCATGATAGACGCTTCTGAGGTCGAACAGAATGCGATAAAAATGACTTTCCCAGGTATGATAGGATAAATGTGAATTTTTTGCTTGATTTTTAATAACTGCATATTATTAAATATTGCTGATGTATTCATGTTCACTAATTAGAACTTAACATGAGCTATCCCCCTTCTTTCTTAAAGGGCTTTTATTAAAATATTTACATGCCTCCACTTTCAAGAAAGGCTTGCATACTAGAACTAAACGCCCAGCGTTCCTTTTAAGCTCATCTATTTTTTTATATAATGAGCTATTGTCATCACATTGGCGTCGGCGTCAGCGTCGGCGTCGGCGTCCGGTTAAGTTGTGTGTTTAGGTCCACTTTTCTCTGAAAGTATCAATGCTATTGCATTCAAACTTGGTAAACTAACTTACTATCATGAGGGGACTGGGCAGGCAAAGTAAGATAACTCTGGCATGCATTTTGACAGAATTATGTGCCCGTTTTATACTTAGAAAAATGAAAATTTGGTTAAGTTTTGTGTTTAGGTCCACTTTATTCCTAAAGTAGCAAAAGCTATTGCTTTCATACTTGCAACACTTACTAACTATCTCAGGGGGCTGTACTTTGACATAACAACTCTTACCTGACATACCACAATAGACTCCACCCAAACCATGCCCCACGCCCCCCACCCCAGAATTCCCCCCCCCCCCCAATTTTTTTTTTCCTTTTTTTAAAGATCATCTAATAAATGACTACACCCTCACACTATACTCCCCCCAAACCGTACCCTCCATTTTTTAAAAATGGTTAAAAACTAAAATATTTTGTTTATTATTTTATGTTTGAATTACCGTTCAACCATTCCACCCAAGAATACCCCCCACCCCCAAAAAAAATTTTTTTTTGCATTATTTCCCTATTTTTGGAATATAATGTAATAAATGAACACACACCCCACCCCTCCCTCCTTTGAGATTGAAGTATTGAGATAGGTCCCTTCACCTTTAAAAGACAAATAGATTAGCAGTCTTGTTAGTTCAATCGATATTCCTTACTTGAAAATATGTCATCCTCTGCATATAACAAAATTTCAATCGTCAATCGATCATAAAATTGTGTAACCATAACATAAGCCTAACATATATTTTTCATTCTTAAGTTGAGGATGAAAACACTCATTAAGGTAAAATCAGAAACTTAAGTCCTCGTTTTTATTACATCTTAGTGCATGTGTAGGGTTAAGTAGTTATTTTTTATATTTATTTATTTTCAGACGCCAGCACTTTCATTTGTGACTTCCACAGAAAACAGGCTTGGGTGCGTTGGACAAATTCTACGAATAATGGCGTAACTGATTGCAAAGACACTGTCCTTTCGATGCTTAATGTACGTAAAATGGAAACTGTAATTATTTCTTCAAAATTTGATTATTTTTTTTAAATATAATTGACCACTGTCCAGACGTCTCCGGTATCACAGAGGTGTCAGTCCATGAAAAGTAGTGTCCCCTTTCCCTTTCTGTCAAACTGAAAATCAACAATTCAACATAAATAGACGTTCATTCACTTGTACGTAACACGTTTCTTAGTTGCAAATTTGATGTGTGCAACACTATTTAGGTTCTTATCCCGTTTATGCAAGTTTTCTTTACATAAAACTCAGGAGTGAATGCTATTGCATTGAAATTCTCATGTTTCGTGGTCCAATGGATTTTACTTATGTCTGTTGCTTTTGATCCTGAGTATATGGGTATTGTTTATTCAACAGGGTCTTGCTGACGCCATTACCGAAGAGGAGTTTAACCAAAGATTGAAGGACATAACGGAAAGTGAAATCTGGAATTCTAATCCCAAATTGAAACAATACATAGAACGACAGTGGCTACCAAAGTACCAGGTATATATATTATTTTCGGTTATGTCGGTATTAAACATAGTTTAGAATTTCATATACTAGAATAGTTTATAGGTCGAGACTAGATTTAAGTATGTTTAATTAAATAACTTAAAGGCACATCTGGAAGTTTTTCCATATTTATACATTATAGAAAAAGAACGAAAAAAAACTTACCATTCAATTTGAATGAAACTTTGCAATATTAAAGAGAATTATAAATTTATAATTGAAACAAATTCATGAAATAAAATATGTTGGTAGCGGGCCTACTTTTACTTCTTTATATTGAGTGATCTGCCCCTAAAATAGTGAGTTTTTACTTAGGGTTGTAGATTGGGCGTCAGTCTGCCCGTCAGTTATATAGCGTGTAGTTTTTGAACCGTCCGTATGTTCGCAGTTCATTTAGTCTTTACCTTTTGTCTTTTCATTCATGGAATTATTTGTTTAAAATAGTTTATATAAATGTGTAGCAAAGGCAGATGACGTATTCCGATCAAGACAATAACTCACTATATTAGGCCAACGTCAGACTAGGACGTAATAATGGATGTGTCCTGTCCTGTCCATGTCTTATATGAATTTATTTTGATAGAGCTAGGCAAATATGTGAAGAACGGTACGATTGTTCCTTCGTAGCTCAGTGCATAAGGTTCCGGGTTCGATCCTGGGTCGAGACACGTATATGCCAGTCATTTTTCAGCTGAATACTTACTGACAAATGAAGGCTTAGCCCGACATTTTACCATATCGCTCCGTTAGATTCGATTTGCATGGGTCCATTATTTCAATATATGAAGGAATTGCCTTTTTTTGCATTATGCAATTGGTTTCTTCAGACTTGGGTGAGGGCATTCCGTTGAAACTGGTTGACCCTGGTGATAAACACAAACAACGGCGTTGAGTCACAGAACAAAGTGTTCAAATACGAGTATCTTGCCGCACACAAGGAATCGACTGTAACAAGACTGATGCATTGTCTTATAGAAGAATTCTTCGTTGATCATTACAGAAAGTAAGTTTATATAGATAATGTTTATGTGAAAACAATTAATACATGCAGTTTGATTTAGCATGCTTTCTGCATCTACATGTAATATATTATTTTGTTGGAAAGGCCAGGTGACAAGTTCTGTAACATAGTGTAACGTAATAGCTTAGTAGTTGATAAAGTGACATACACAAGTACCAAAAAAAGTTCAATACAAATTTAAAGTTGACCATCAAGTTTTGAACAAAATGGAAAAAAATAAAACTACCCGCTATTATGCAAAGAGTTTTGATAAGATGCTTAATTTTAAATTTAGACAATATTTTTTACTGGGATAGGGTAAAATTGACATGTTTGTCACTCATAATGATCTTAAATTATTTTTATTAAATAAGTAAAAACAGAGGCACTGATCCCTAGGGCTTTCCATTACCTACAAGAAACAGAAAGAGAATTCATGATAAGGAGAAAGATAACATTTCGCGGCTTGTCCAAAAAATGATGGTCGAAGGGAATTTCTTATTTGAACTATTTTGGGTATTATACATCACGTGAGTAACTATATTGTTGTTAAGGTATACCATGTTTAAATACCTGTTCAAAATACATGAACACATGTATGCTCAGTATTTTAAAAGATATCTTTATTTTTAAGATTTCGCATTTACCGAAAATTGCGAATATCGACCTAAGCTACCTTAAAACAGCATATACTTCAAAGTCTAAAGTTAGTTGAAAGTGAATTGTAGCACCGTTTACCGTTTATACATCAAAACGTAATTATAGGGACTTTTTGAAATGCACCATATCGTCCAATGTTTTCTGAAGGACCGTATTTGCGGCAAAAGGAACTTTGCCCGCCACATAACGCCCATGGTCTTTTAAGTTAACATAAATTTTGTAAATTTGACTATATTTGTGGTGCTGCTTTGCATATAAAAGAAATAGTTCTTAGTATAATGACGAATTGCTTTGTTACTCCATCTAAGTTTGGTTAGTTTAGCAAATAACACGTATAAGCGTTTGTTCAAAAACATAATTTGCTCATAAATTAATTGTAAAACCTTTACTTTTAAGGTACCTCACAGCAAACATTACAATGTCTCGTGGATGGAGGAAAGCAGCTAAGCACGTGCCTGTCTCCCTTTAGCATAGACTGTTTCAGCTGGTGCAGCATATGAAGGATGTTGAGACTAAAGCGTTATCAATCACAGCTGATTATATCACGCGTCTGGACGAGATATCATTCATTGTAAGAACAGGTATGAAAGTATACCCGATTTGTCTCGAAACGGAAGCGACAATGCCATCATGTGAGTGCAGACCCTTACGGAAGACCCATATGCCCTGTAAGCATTTTGCAGCAATATTTCGTCATGTTGATGACGTGTCTTTTTCTTCGCTGTGCGATATCTACACTGCAAACCCTATTTTCAACCTGGACGGTGACCTCTTCAACAAATCTGATAACACTCTTGCGTGTTTCCTAAATGAAGATAACTCCATGGAAGGACTAGGAGAGGTGAAACAAACTGATGATAATCTACACTGTGAACCTCCATCCTCTTCGCTATTAACAGGAATAGAGGCAAGTTCAAAAAAAGTTCGAGAACTGCTAAGCAAAATTCACAATCTCAGTTTCCTGATTTAGTCAAAAGAATGTCTTGAGGGTGTAAAGGAAACATTGAGTAGCGTAGTGGAACAGATAACAGAAGCATGCCCAAAGAGTGGTGGACTTTTGTTTGAGACAAATGAAAGTAAGAGGACTGGTATGACTGAACAGCCCTGCGCAAAAGACGCAAACAGGGTGTCGCCAAGACAGTTACGATCATGTTGATCATGTAGAACAAAGATTTGCTCTTTTATGCATATTTTAACGAAATTAGTGTCACCGTCTCTTTACATATGCGGGCTTATCAAATGTCAGCAGTCACTCCTCAAACACAAATCTATTTCTGTGTTGAGCAAATATGCACTACAGCAAAAGTTAAATTATTATATAAGCAATTCCTTGGGAAGGTGCTCAGATTTTCATTATATTGTACGTTTATATATACAGATTTCTCGATGAAACATGCATATTTTCCAAATTATATCAAAAACGCCGTTTGTCGATGATGAAAGTTTAAAGGAGAACCCGTCCGAATATGCGAAAGTTGGTTTATTTGTGATTTTTTACAGATTTGTGATAATATTGATGATGCTTTTGTGATATATGCGAAAGATGTTTTATCTGTGATAAGAATATATTGAAGGATTTGTAATAATAGTGATGTTTTTGTGATATTTACGAATTTCCGAAGATCGTTTTGTCTCTAATAATATATTGTGATTATCTTACAATGTTCACACACTATAGCAGTAACGTTTTGATATACATGAATTATTCAGATGAACATTGTAATCAGTTGCCTCTAATGTCAGAGTTAAAATTGTTTATCTTGTAACACATTCAATTAATTCTTGAACAGTGTGTAAATGATAAATGATTGTGATGTTTATAAGTTTAGTTACAATAAACACTTTTGAATATATGTGATGTAATGCTTAAAACAGTTTAATACTTTTGCTAATATATTATAAATTGATTAAGATATGATAAAGGTTAATAATATTCTATAAGTCTGTGATAATAAGTGTGATTACAGGAATCACATTTGTTGATATTTATGAAAAAAGTGTGATACAATTTGTAACGATGAAAACACCTTATGATTTCTGTCCCTAAATATTTTTGTATACATGTGAATTAGTTTTGAATGATATTTCATTACATTGATCTATGTCTGACAGTTACAAGTTGTTTTATTATTTTCTATTCATATGAAATTCAATACATGTTCTCTGCATTGACATTCAACAGTTGTTTATAAATATTAATTGTTTTCTATCGTTGTAAAATGCAATAAACGTTCTCTAAATTGACACTTAACTTGAGCTTTGAATCTACAGTTTATATTTGCAAGTTTGTATTTCTGACAAAATGAAGGTATGTTTGACCCCTCAGACTGACCTTGACCTTGAGGTATGGTGGTGTTATTGTCCATGTGTAATAGTAATCGGGTATTAATCAATGACATGTCAAGTTATATCAAATTGTCCCCACGTGTTAAAAATATATTTAGTATTATTTGTAGATAGTAAACATTTTTCAATATTTTCCGTTGCCATGGAAACGATTATTTTGAAACTTTATAATTGCACTACCCTGCTGCTGTATTTTCTATTGAAGCGTATTCAAATGTGTTTTATGTGTTCACAATTATTATAAGAATCTATTGAAACAAAAAAAGCACGCTGAACTATAAAACCAAAAATCATAAATATTTGACCTTTATCGCTTATATTGTGACCTTTTGACCCCCAATAATGACCCTTACCTAAACATACACAAACAAATATTTAATTGAGGGTCAACAATGTGTGACACATGTTAGTTACAAATAATTTCTTAAAAAGGTTACAATTTATTGCACACAAATATAACACAAATGTCTGAAAACCAAACAATATCCAAAATGTTGACCTTTGACCTTTGACTGTGACATTGGCATCATCAATTTGCAAAGCATATGTATATAATCGTCATGGCTAGTATATTGTACAGTAACATGCCAAGTTTCATGAAAATATTTCCATTAGTTTAAAACAATATTAGGAAACACTTAGACTAGTAGAAATTCAAATTTTAATCACACTGTTGCCATGGAAACGCTGATTTTAGTGTTTTATAGATGTACCCCAATTCTGCTTCCATCTTTTTTTTTGCATCGCCATACCTTACACGTCGATATCTGAAAGTTTCTTTCCAGTGTAAAACGGGTAACACAATTTTGAAAATGTTCCCCTACTTATAGTGCACGCTCAACTAGCGTCGGCTGCCTGTCGGGCTAATCTTGTTTTTGTCAGGGATTTTAATAAGGGTCGGCGACACATACAGCCTATTTAGCGTTTACATGGCGAGTGAATATGCACCTTTGAGGGCCGCTTCAGGACAAAAAAGAGTTATTCACCGGGAGCGACCCAGTGCACGCTGAACTTTCGACGGCTGCATGTTGGGCCGATGTAGTTTCGGCCGGGGGTTTAATTAGGTCCGGCGTCAACTACAGCCTATTAAGCGTATAATTCGCTATGTACATGGCGAGTGGGTATACACCTTTAAGGTCAGTTTTCGGACAAACAAGTTATCCCCCGGAAGCGACATAATGCACGATGAACTCACGTCGGCTGCTTGTCGGGCTGATCTAGTTTCGACCCGAGGTTTTAATTAGGGTGCGCGTCACATACAGCCTATTTAGCGTAATAGTCGCTATTTACTTCGCGAGGTTGTATGCACCATTTAGGGCCGCTTTCGGACTAACAAGAGTTATCACCCGGAAGCGACCATGTGCTCGCTGAACTCCCGTTTGCTGCCTATCGGGATGATCTAGTTTCGGTCCGGGGTTTTAATTATGATCGGCATCACCTACAGTCTATTTAGCGTAGTATGCTCTATTTAAATGGCGAGTGGGTATGCAGCTTAAAGGGCCGCTTTGGAACTAACAAGATTTGATTTTATCTAAAGGGACTAGCAATCATGATACATCAACTATCTCCGGAATCCACCGTGAGATTTAAGCAATAACTCGTCTGCTGATCCAGAGTGCGGGACTAGTTTACATATCGACATTTTGCCAATAGTCGGAACGCGGGTCACACATTTGAATGGACTGGAAAAAAACGACAGTGTAAATAAAACAAAGGATAGAAAACTTTCGAAAATAAGAAACAGATAAAAGTGGTCATGGGTGTTCTTATTAATTATGACAACACCTTATTCATGTTAGACTTTTTAAAATTCATTATACTTTTATCATTATAATTGGTGCCACATGTGGTATTTGGTTACCTACGTTTAGGGTAATTTACTGATGCTCGATTGTTCATTGTCGACTCGACTACTACTTAAATGTACACCGGTCCTCTTAAATATACTTAAATGTATCTCGGGTACGAAAAATATACTGAAACTAACCCGGAAATTTTTACGCGAAATTGGCCGTTGTCGGCGAATTATTTTCAAATTAAGTATGTTCATATTTATGTCAATATTCTGTAAAATTGCCTCTATATTATCGCATCTCCTACTTAAAAAAGCATGATGAGGCAGGTTGTGTTAAAAGAGAATTTTGTTTTGTTTTCCGTAGCGAGTTTTACGACATCGGATTGTGGGCGTGAATAAAACTCGGTTACTGTCTAAATTGGCCGGGTACGTGTTAGTACTTTTTTTGTACCCGGAGAACATTACGGTTTAAATGTTTTGTTGCGTGATATCTTGTGAATTATTTTTCGATTTTTTTTTTATTTTTAGTTGAGGCACGCACCGTGTTTGGATTGTATGTTGTATGTATAATTCCTTCAGGGATTGAATCTTGAGTATTGCAAGCAATTAAAAGCAATTAAAAGCAACGGAGATGAAAGAATAGATCGCATACATAGTGCGGCTAGAATTGTCACGTTTGTTCAGGTTTATGAACGCAAACGATATACATGTAATTCAATACCGTTTCAATTATTCGCAATTGTAAAGACTTCGTGCAATCATGAAAAACGTTTTGGTCTTTATTTGAAGAGGCGATGAATCTCAAAATACTTTTTTTGCAAGACAATTGCAGTCGTTAATTAATGATGTAGGCGCAGAGCTAATTAGTTTGAAGGGGTATATCATTGAACCTCGGCGGTACGTTTGCCAAATAGAACGATTAAAAGCTTTATTTGGTAATGATTCTGAGTGCAATTCCATTTGTAGCTTCATTCAGTGTCAATATTGAGTGGTTGCTAAAAAGCACATAATAGGTTCAATAGCAATATTACATTTTATCATTCAATTTAAATGAAATGAAACACAAAATTGCAAAACAATATATGTTAATACAGTACTAGAGCCCATGCTGTGAATGACAGTAATTTGGAGTGAACGCCATACATATTAGTTATTCTTAGATCTCGCTTTATACGCGTGCTTTTGTTCTTTGTTATAATGTTTGGAAATATGACCAATGTTTTTTGCCATAGAGGACATATTAAAACAGGGTTTCACTGAATTAAACTGGTTTAAGTAAAACTAGTGACCCCTGGGCCAGAGGGCTTACTACTTTTACTTAAACTGATAAACTTAAACCGCAATGCACATGGCTTCCACATTTAGTATATAGAATATACAAAACTCTACCGAGTTATTTAACATTATGCCCCTGATGTCAAAACTTGCCTATCGCTGGGGATCACTTGTTTTACATAAACATATTAGGGTGATAACCCTTTGTTCTGTCCTGTAAATTACCAATACAAATGACTACAAAATCAGCAATTTTCAGATAAAGTAAGCCAAACATGTCACATAATTATAAAGTGTTGGGTATTTTTAACTCAAATTGAAAGGGTTGTTAATCTTCGTATATTAAAAGGCTCCGAAGACGGGAGTTCATCTTGCACTAGGTCGCTTCCGGGGGATAACTCTTGTTTGTCCGAAAAGGGCCCTTAAAGGTGCATACCAACTCGCCATGTAAATAGAGCCTAATTCGTTAAATAGGCTGTAGGTGACGCAGACCCTAATTAAAACTCCGGGCCGAAACTAGATCAGGACGACCGGAAGCTGACGGGATCTCAGCGTGCACTAGGTCGCTTCCGGGGGGATAACTCTTGTTTGTCCGAAAGCGGCCCTTAAAGATGCATACCCACTCACCATGTAAATAGAACCTAATTCGACAAATAGGCTGTAGCTGACGCAGACCCTAATTAAAACACCGGGCCGAAACTAGATCAGCCCGACAAGCAGCCAACGGGAGTTTAGCATGCCCTGGGTCGCACTCGGGGAATAACTCTTGTTTGTCCGAAAGGGGCCCTTAAATGTTCCAAACTTGCTAAATAGGCTAAATAAGCCTAACATTTCTTCTCAATAGGCTAAATAGGATAAAAAGGATGTATGTATCAACCTATGTACTTAACCGGCTAAATAGTCTAAATAGGCTGAATAGGCTAAATAGGCTAAATTGGCTAACTTCACACACGTCCTATTGTTATCGTTCTACATTAACAATTACTAATAGTATGCACCTTTTATTAAAGAAAGACATTCTACAAAACAATGCTCTTTTTGCATATATATTTTTCCTGAAACATAACTTGAAAACTTGTTTCTATTGCTCCCATATTTTTAAGAAATAGGTCTTTTCTTATTTTAGTTCTTCCATTTTGTTTGGAGGATATCTTGAAAATTAAACAAGGTATCACTATAATAGGTGGGTAGATCTAATTGAGGGGATGCGCTGTACCTATCACACAGCCACTACCCAAGCTTCAATATTTCCAGTGATTGCCCCCTTTAAGTATTTTATTCTTGTTTTGTGCCCAGAGGTTGTCTGGGGAATTATTAGAGGTATCAACTTAGAACTTAATTTATTCAAACTTGTCAAGCATTGGATGACCAGTGCATAAGAACTATAACTCCTGCTTTGATATCACAGTTATTTCCCTTGCGAATGGTCATTTGGAAATGTTGTCAAGTTGTTACAATTTTCAGGGAGCAAGTTTAAAACTTTAAAAGTCACAACACAGTATTAAGACTACATTTTATTTACACACTAAAATAATACATATATACACCAATTAAATTAATGAATAACTAACCCACACTTTTTGTATCATTGCGTGTGTATGCATAACTCCACCCCAACCCCAGATTCTCTCTGTTCCTATGTTATATAGTATACTCACATAAATATAAGTTAAAAAATACTTGACAAACTGACAGACTTGCATATGATGAGCAATACCATAAGTAAACTAATCGTCAAAATAAATCATTTTAATAGACTGTTATTTAATGTTTGTACAATCCTTTCAAACCGGGTTTCGATTAAGCTAATAGGTTTGCATTTTTTGTTAATTATGTATTAGCATATTTCAATTTCAATTTCAATTTCTCACTGATACCGATTTGGTAAAGACATGCTTTATGTGTAATAGTTTCATATATGGAATATTGAATATATCATTTCCAACAGTGTCTTAAATACATTGTATAAGTTTAACAAATACTTGACACACGGACAGACAATGTTCATACACAAATTTATGACATGCATATCATAAAAAATATCATAAGATATTTATAAACAATAAGTAAACTGATCCTCAAACAAAATCATTGTTACAGTCTGTTCTCTAATGTTTATACCATCCTTTCAAACCTAGTTTCAATTAAACTAATAAGTTATTTCTTTTACTTATGATATTTGAGCATATTTCTATTTCAATTTTTCACTGATACCGATTTGGTAAAGACATGCTTCATTGGATATTTGTTATAGTTTTATACAGGGAATATTGAATATTTCCTATTCCAACAGTCAATGTACAGTGTACAAAAAACTGCAACACTATTTTAAATGACAACTGTTTATATGATTGTGTGCATTAGCATACATGTATGTCATCCTAATGAAACAGTCGGTGTGCCTTAAACACTAAAATGTCATTATCTCGCATCATTCCTACAATGATTGAGTCTCTGTGCTTACTGTAGTATACATATAATGGGCTAGTCACACCATCCTTCTGTGTGACCATCTCTGCCAGAGTCTGTCTCCCATCTCTGTCCATCTGGGTGATTATGTCTTTATAGTATCCGCACACCAGGACTTGTCCTTATCTGTCACATGTAGGCCTGGTAGTACTTCTAGAGGGAAGTTCAGTTGAATATCAGTCAGGGTGGAGATCAGGCCATCCCTGGATAGTGTGACCAGCTGTTTACTGGACTCATTAATCACATATATCCTGTCTCCATCTGGACTCATTGCACAGGAGGTAACTGTGTTATTGAAGACAGTGATGATGAGGTGTTGTTATAATGTTGAAATGAAAGTGTGATATAAAAAGTAGCAAGTCTTATGTTCTCATAAAATTAAGTCCAGTTGTATTATTTTTTTAGTACATACATAAAACACTCTATATAATAATAATTATGATTATTAAACATAAAGTACAGTAATGTCAACAATTAAGTTATTTAGATACGTAGGTTCAGTGTTTGACTTTGTGGAATAATTATCAAAGATATAATTGTCTAAATTAAATATATAATTGTATATGCTTCATAACAACATGTCCTTGATTTGCAATTGTATTAGGGAATATGCATTAAAAACTACATAAATAATTTGTTTCAAGCTGTTCTAATCATTATTTACAAAAAAAAATATTTGTTTGATAAGATTACTAGTATGTTGAGCTTCATTTCAGTGACAGTAGAAGCATGGCCTTACAAGTTTTGAACATAAGAATATTGCTAGGAATAAATATTACCTGTTCATGGACCTGATGTATCACGAAACATCTCCCTCACCAGTGTTCCATTCACAGTATAGTGATACAGAGCTGTACCATCTGTAATGTACAGGTTACTATCCTGATGGGCAATACCAATGCAACAATGTTCTAGCTTCAGTATCCTGTCCTTTATCAACTGACCATTGGTCACTCTGATAAAGTGGACTTCTTTGTTACTCATATTTTCAGCAGCCAGGCTGGAGTCAATGCTGCACATGGACCATGGTGTATTAGGCAAGTCATAGTGGGCCACCACCTTGTAGGTTCTATCCAGGAGCTTCACTTTACGATTGTGCTGGTCTGTGATGAGGAGTGCTTCAGAAGCTGTCTCACAGATACCTGTGATACAGCATGTGTTTGCATCACCCTTAATCATCACACTGTTCTCCTCACTTTTATGATTTCATCAGACTTGCTTACTGCACCTGTTTGTGATTGTGCCATTGTGCTCCGTATTTGTTCCAATTCTGAGAGAGTGAAAAGGGTTTGTTGGATAGTTGTATCAGGCTTAAAAGCTAGTGTCCTCTAATTCTTTGTGTCATTTCTTGTAAAACTGATTTTACCTTAACGGACAGGTCAATACATTTTCTGTACTTGATAAAACAAAGTGCTTCACTTTTGTTTTTTATTTTCAGCAAATCTTCATCAAAGCATGTACTATTGTGATGGTATTACTGCAGTTTTCAATGTCAGTTTGAATAAATGTTCTCATTGTGACCAGAAATATGTTCCACTCCTTCTTGGTATATTTCTCCAGTTTATCCAAAGAATCATTAATTGTCTTTCGTAAAGCATTGATTCCTTCCAGAATGTTCTTGTAAGATTTCTCAAGAGACTTAATATTCTCCTCTAAGTCATATTTCTCAAGTATCAACTGTTGGTGTTGTGTATAAATAGTTGCTGACAACTGCTTGAAGTCTCCTTTTTAATGCAGCTGTTTCATTTTGTCAGATATTAGTACCAAATGACTGCATTTCCTACAAAAACATCAATTTACATCATGTATATGTTTTCCCAAAGGATGGTAAATATTCCAAGACATACAATTTATTTTGAATCATATTATTTTGTCACACAAATTATCTTTAAAAACATATAAAGTCAAAGTACAAGGTCACATAAGTTTGGAGCATGACATTTGTTTGCGCACTATATTTATTTCAAGAACACATTGACATGTGATCATGAAAATTGGTATAGTGGTTAAATGGGTGGAAAAGACGTTTTTAACCCGCGCCTTAGCCATTATATTATACCGTTTATTAAGGTATTTGCTCCCATCCATAAACAAAATTTAGTTGGGCAGGGGATATCAATTCATCAAATTTGCTTGTTTTATTTTGAGATCACAAGGTTAAAGGTCAATATCGTATGAGTTTGTATAAAGATATTGATTTCTGCATGATATCTATAGAATGATTTCACCTATAATCATCTATATTGTTATGCTTGTTAGGAGGAAAGAAAAATTATATTGAGGTCAAGAGGTCAAAGATCAAGGTCACATGCGATTGATACATCACAATTGTTTATATATATTTATATCTAGAAATCTCTTAGCATCATTTAAATCAGTATGCTGGTTTGTCTTCATCAAGAATGACCCACAATTATTATCAAGTCAAGAAATCAAAGGTCAAAGCCACAGGTATGACTTTGCTGCATTTTCCAATTATCTCTTTTTTCATGAGTGATGCAGTGGTTAAATATCAATATTCAACTAATATAAGATGACGTTGACAGTTGAAAAAACATTAGACAGTTGAAAAAAAATATGTATCAGGAACTCTTATGAAATATTTACTATCTTGGGAGAAATAAAGGATTGCTAAAAATTGGTATAGACATTTAAAAAAGTATCTTCATAACAAGTGCATATGTACTTACTGATGATTGTGGAAATGGCAGACATGACATATCAGCTGAATGTGTTCCTCACAGAATATTGTCAGTTTTTCTTTCTGGTGCTTCTTACATTTCTCTTGTTCAACCACATCAGTCTCAGGCCATAGGCTGATGTTTTCTTTGCTTAAAATTGCACGCTTCTTGAAAAGATAGTTATGATACTCCACACATTTGCAACAGTAACATTTAGAACAGTCGTCACAAAACCATTCAGCCTCTGTATTTCTGTCAGATTCCTGTCAGGTGAAACAATTAAAATAAAAAATAAAGTCACGTCCTTTATGAACCCTCCTTATTATAAGCCATTTGTGTTACTATTGATATTTTCTATCGTTCAACATTGAAATTCAATCTTAGTAACAAACGTCAGACAGTTTCCGGTCATGTGATTGTGTATTGCGTCCTTCACTATTTAATAATGTCAATAATCAATACCTCGACATATAAACATGGTATATTTCAACTCAATGCAATAGTTAAACGTCAGGGAACTAAATACGTTTTTATGTAAAATGTTAATTAAGATTAAACTTAAAATTGTGTAAAATATACACACTTAAATTGAGGAATGTTAGTATAATCGGAACATTAGATTTAGAGAGTAAATGCAAACTTAAACAATATAATTATTATAATTATTATCAATCTAACAATGAAAACTTGGCCAGTCGTGAGTGTTACCTTTTTCCCTTTTATTCATGTAGTGATCATTTTAAAACGTCATTTTAAAGTAAAGGACAGTGCGAGACGCAATATGTCCTGAGCATTTCAGAATTACAATAGTTTAATAATAATTTATATTTAAACTAGTGATATTTTGCAAATAATTATCCGAGAAACAGATATACTTTTTTAATCATACCGCTGCATTGATATATTGTCACGATTCGTGTCAAGATAAATTTCTTCTAGTTAAGAAGTGAAAAATAAACACTTTTTATAAATTTTGTCAAACATATCATTTATTATTTTCATCATTCACACATTTATGAACATAATACATTTATGAAAAAAGTTAGAGTTATAAGTTAATAATTATGTTAAGATTGTGCAAGTTTTCTGTTAAAATTCTGCAAGTTTTCTGTTAAAATTCTGCAAGTTCCTCTGTTATATTCTGCAAGTTTTTCTGTTATATTTGTATGTTTTTTCTTCTTCTTATGAGGTTGTTAATTACAAACCATCAACTTTCAAAGCCTTTGTCTTTCTTTTATTTCCCTATTTTTGCGTCACCACCTACCGACCCAACCGTTCTGGTTAGAGTGATTCAAACTCAGAACTCACGGCCTCTTATACTCTCAGAAATTATGTTACCGCAGAATTCTGCTAAGTATTAGAATGTCATAACGTGAACAGCAGAAGACTGACAGAATCACCGATAACTTTTGATTGTTCAATGAAAAATATAACATTTCAATATGTTTTAACAATATAATATATAATACTTCATAAATTACCTGCATATTTGCTATTTTAAATGCAAATAGTATTTTAAAAACAGTTGACAGCAGATTGTTTACGTAATAGTGACGTCATTCTCAGCTACAACGCCATCTAGGGTTAAATAACACTAAGTGAACATGTGTACAATAACTTTACAAAAATCTGGATTTAAACTCAAACAATCGCGTAGCTGGTAATCCAGGTAAATTTTCAAGTCTGTTATCATTAGAGTCTCTTACAATACTATAGCTTAACTGCAGACAGCATTCGAAACAAAGGTTAAATATCAAACAGTAAATAAACATTACCCCACCCACTAAGGTATACATGTGTTACATTACCCCCCTCTTAAGATTGTTTGTGTCCTCACAAAACTATTAAGTTCATAGAATCATTTAAACAATCACAATAAATAAATAACTTCTTTTCAATAAATACAATGTATTAATTTAATGTCTAACTATCGACATTGAACAATTAATACAATACAAATTAACAAATGGATAATATATTCAGCATATATAACATTCCGATAATAACAATAGGAGGTTTTGGGGATTCCGATAATGACGTCACGTTTGCGCATGCTAAAATTTTGGCCGTCAAATCTGCGGCCATTTTGCTATTGTTTGCATTGATGAAGCGCATCGTGATAAAGTTACAAACATATTCGCGACTCTTTTGAAGAACAAAACATACTCAGAAATTGAAATTCTTTCTGATTAAATTGAATCCAATGAACGAACACAAATAAGGACGAAAACAAACAACAAATTGATTGATTGTATGTAATCAACATATAGAAACTGATTTGAACCTATTTGTCTGTAAAAACTTACCTTGTTACAGATTAACTAAATCCCCTTGATAAATGTTAACGTTTTTTATTGAATTGTTCACACCAATTTTGACACTCATTGTTTCAGCATTTTAACCCAGTGTTTAATTGCCCCTTTCGTTATCACAAACCAATTATCTCGATATGATCGGATACTGTCCAGACAATTACTTAGAAAACAGTGTGTCATAAACCCATGGACCTATACTTGTATGACTCTGTATGGGGTCTCTGCATAAACCACATGTGTCTTGTCATTAAAAACAATTTATTATACCTCCATGTCATCTCTCGACATATTTAGTCAAAAACTTAAAAGTTGCTTGAATAAAATATTTGAACATATTTAAAAATAGACATTTGTCCGAAATGGATTAACAGCTAGGAACTATTAAGTATATATATATATTAGCCAGTTTAAACATAATAATAAAGTGTTAAATAACTATACATTTAAAATATTGTACACATTTACTGCTACACAATTAACGTATTTAACGGGTACCTGCAAATGTAAACTCCGCTATAATGTGTAAAGATCATGCGTTACTACAGTGTTCGAAACATCATCATGAAAACAAGCAATCGCGTTTGGTCATTATAGGGATATAAAATACTTGCGTTAAATAAATTAAATGTGTAGATTAATGGTAATCATAAAATGCCAGATTTGTATCGTTATTAATCACTACAGACGAGTTTTCAATATACTAGTACGTGTACATGCAAAGACAGATCAATTTGCAAAATATGCAGGTGTTTTTTCAAATTTGAATGCTTAAATTTATTTATATTTTCATTCAATGTTTACGAAACGAAAATTCATTCAATGTAAAAGAAAATTAAAAATACATTTCAAGATTGAAATGTATTGAGCTATTTTAGGGCTTTGTTGTATAACTGATTCGATGCACCCCTTACACTAAATTTCAATCGCGGATGAAAAATAACAATATCGCATCCACACCACTTATAATAATATTCAAATTATTATGTTTTATTTTTTTTGAAATATCATTTATTAAATTCTTATTTTAATAAAGAATACGGGTATTTATAGTTTTGTTTTGTAAAATTGTAAGTATTAAGTCTTCCGACGACCTTTACTCTGATACAATGTAATTGGCCGCGATCAAGAAGCTGACGGCCAATCTATTTTTAGTAACGGAAAACCCATCTTGTGACGTCACACAAAAACCTCCTATACTTATCACCTAGTGCTGTAAAACACAAGTGACAATAATAAGAACAAACATGCTAACAAGTAAGTTATGAGCAAGGGTTTTAAACAAATAATTATATTAAACATTGTGATGCTCATGACATTTTTCTTATAACAACAAATCAAGTACATATATCAAAATTGAGCATGGATAAGACTAGTATGTTTCCTCCTCTATCACAAGCATCTCAAACAACAGAGCATGTCAAAAGTGATTAAAACATTTGGAGGAAATGCCGATCTTTTTAAAGATCAATTTTACAACAATGCAAAGAGCCAATGCTCTCTAAATTTACCTTTGAACAT
Source organism: Dreissena polymorpha (assembly GCF_020536995.1). Classification (NCBI taxonomy): domain Eukaryota; kingdom Metazoa; phylum Mollusca; class Bivalvia; order Myida; family Dreissenidae; genus Dreissena; species Dreissena polymorpha. The sequence continues at coordinate 132,919,386 of NC_068356.1, read as the reverse complement.
CAACATTAACAATAAAAACTATAACAACAGTAACAACACATCAAATGTTAAATAAACTCTTTGACTATCATTAATCTTGTTATAATGCAGCAAATTTTTAATAAATAAAATGACTATGTTTACTTCACATTTCATAGTATCAATTATCGGTTGCCAAAAACAAAAATGACAATTTAAGGTTGTAACCGTCGGAATTATTTAGTGCATTACGACCTTTGCTGATCTGAGTTTTACACAGTTTACATGGTTTAAAGAGTTACTTCACTTTACCAGCCATGCCGTTAGAATTTCTATTCAAATTTCGATTTGTTTTTCTAGATTATTTACATGTAATGGAAGGAGAGATACCAAAACTCGGTATGTTAACAATTCATTAGTATTTAATGTTTAAGTGCGTTAATTGTTTCTAAGCCAAGATTCTAGTTATTTCTTGAATTTGTTTCTAAATGTACCCGACCACTAAGTTTGTAATTTTGGATGCATTTGCATATTGGGATTTAAGACCTTATTTCCATATGCATGTTTCAATGAAAATTGGTATAAATTTATGATTTTTTTAAATGACAAACAAGTTACTTATGGTTAGCTTATTATGTTTTTCAGGAAACCAGTGCAAAATAATTGCTGTGCAAAACACGTTGTATCAAAATCTAATGTGGGTATTCACTGGCTTTGGCGGGAACAGTGGTGGCCTCCGCATTTGTTGCCGGTAAGGATGATACCCTCGACCACGTGAACTGGCAGGAGATGGCTGGTTATGACACCTTTCAGTGATTGTTGGCCTTCGAACAATAACTGGTTCATTCTTTCCATTTTGAATGGGAGCAACAACAGCAGCTGGAACAAGAGCAGCTGGAACAACAGCAGCTGAAACAACAGCAGCTGGAACAACAGCCCTTTTCTCCGCTTTGAACTCACGGAGTTCATCAACTAATTGGCCCAGCGCTAAGCCCATCGTATGAACCGCTGATTTCAGTTCAAGAATCTCAGATTTGAGATCATTTATGCAAATGTCACAAGTTGACGTCGACGATGAAGAAGACGAAGACATGGAAGATACACTGCATGGAAATTTTGTAGGACACAAAATTCTTTTATTGGAAGAATGTAAAGGTGACTCTGGAAAGTCAAAAGGTGACAAATCGTGTTCACCTAACTTCTCGGGCAAAATTTCAACAGTAGGGGTACTGTGAATGGAATTCGTTTTTAAGCCCGAAGATTCCATTGCAGATTTCAAAATGTCTAAAGACTTACGACGACTGTTAAAAATCAAACACGAATCTTCTTTCGAAAAGCGAACAATGTCCAAGGAAGTTGGAACATATGGATTGACATTTTTGATTAATGAAGCATTTTCATTTACGTTTTCATTATTAGCCAACATGGCATTTACAGTTGCCTCATGTGGAGGAAAGTAACATTTTTTAACATGACGAAACAAAAACAATTCGGAATCACATACAAATTTTCAAATTGCACAATAAAATGGAACTTTGTCCAAAGCGACGTGTTTTTTGTAAAAATGATCAAAAACTTTAGATTTTTCGCCTTGATACTTTGGAAGGCAATGTTGGCATTCAAATATCCTTCCTCTATTGTTGATGTAAGACATTCTGAAAATAAACAAAATTTTGTTTTAATACATGTTATGATATTGTAATACAAGTATTTTTAATATTTTTACCATAACAATCATTGTTATTAATGAGCTTAAACAGCATGCAAATAATAGTTTCTGTTTCTGGCAGAAAAACTGGCAGTATTTATCTACATTGAATTTCTTTTATTTGGAAATCCATTTTGGGGGACAAGTACCCTTGTAAGGTTTTAATTTGTCATGATGTACAACTTTCACATCAGTCACAGATTTAGAAAATTGTAAAATATAATTTTGGTCACTAATTTTACTTTGGATGAGATATGGACCGGCGTATGGTGTTAACAACTTAGTGCATTATATAAATAAAATTATAGACGAAAATAATTTAATCGATGTTTAGAGAATGCATAATCCTAATAAATGTCAATTTACATGGCACTCTAACGGTAAACCGCCAATTTTCAGCAGACTTGACTTTTTCTTATCACAGATACATTATGCAATATAACAAAACGTTGAATTATTCAAACAGGATATAAAACAGATCATTCATGTGTTATATTAAAAATGAATTTCTTGTCACAAAAACGGGGACCTGGTTATTTTAAAATAAACAACAGCCTTCTGTTAAATACCGAATATAAATCACTAATTAAAAACACATCGCAAGAAGTTTTAAACAACAATAAACACTTAAACGCAAACACTAAATGGGAATTGGTAAAAGGAAATATTAGAAATGTAACTATAAAATTTGCTAGTCAAAAGAAAAAAGAAGACAATCAACAAGAAAAAGAACTAATTCAAGAAATAGAAGCTCTTGAACAAAACTTGATACGTAAGGATAATATAGACACAAAAGAATTATCAAATAAAAAAATGTTATTGGATAATTTAAGAGACAACAAAATTAACGGTATATTACTGCAATCAAAAGCTATATACGTTGAAAGTAATGAAAAAAACAGTGCTTTTTTCGCAAACCTAGAAAAAAGACACGCAGAGAAAAAAACTATTAAATGTATAAAAGTGAATGATAAATTTATAACAAATCAAAATGAAATATTAACAGAAGAAGTGAAATTCTGTCAATCCATTTATCAAAAACAGTATCATAAAACATCAAATATTGATTTCTTTAACACACCGATAAACCGCCTTAGTGAAAACAATAAAAATATGTGCGAAGGTATCCTAACCGAAGAAGAATGTTATAATGCCTTAAAAGAAATGAAAAATGACAAGAGCCCGGGCTCAGATGGACTAACGGTAGAATTTTATAAAACATTTTGGGATGACATTAAAAAAACTTTCATCGCATCAATAAACTATTCATTTATACACGGACATCTAACTGACTTTCAAAAACAAAGCATTATATCACTAATCCCTAAACCTAACAAGGATACCACTATTTTAACAAATTGGCGACCAATATCATTACTAAATGTAGACTACAAAATAGCTACAAAAGCCATCGCTAATAGAATTAAAAAAACGATATCCTCAATAATAGCACCTTCACAAACAGGTTTCATAAAAGGGAGATATATTGGGGAGAATGTCAGACTAATTTTCGAAATAATCGAATACCTTGAAAACATACAAATACCCGGTCTTTTATTTTTTTCAGATTTTGAAAAGGCATATGATACTTTAAATCATGAATATATGTTTAAGTGTTTACAGCATTTTAATTTCGGCGATGATCTTATCCGTTGGGTAAAGCTGTTTTACCATGATATAAGTATTATTATTATGAACAATGGATACATGTCGGAAAGTTTTAAGATAACAAATGGCGTTAGGCAAGGTTGCCCTCTCTCATCGTCCATGTTTGTAATATGTATCGAAATATTGTCTAATTATATTGAAAAAGACCAGAACATGAAGGGTATTGTTGTAAATAATATAGAAATAAAACAGTCGCTCTTCGCAGACGACGCAACATTTTTCAACAACGGTGAACAAAACTCTTTTGAAAATTTGGTCAATGTAATAGCACAATTTGGGAAAACATCTGGATTAAACCTTTACAATTCAAAATCAACAGTTATATGTCCATGAACTTAGAACCAACATTATGTGCATTCAGTAATTGTCTTAAACAATGGCACCACAGAAAATTGACCTTACTAGGGAAAATTACAGTAATAAAAACATTCGCCCTACCAAAATTAGTATATTCATTCACTGTATTACCAAACCCTCCTAAACACACCATACAAAAAATAACTAAGGAAATTTTTAACTTCTTATGGGATGGTAAACCCGACAAAATCAAACGCAGCAAAATAATAATGAATTATACAAATGGAGGCCTTAACTTCTTGTTGATTCTATATTTGTTCCATAACGCTCTTTTTCTACACTTGAAACATGGTCCACATTTAAGCATTTCCTCGGTATCAATATCTTAACAATTACAATCTTTTGGATTGGGACACCTTGACAAAGCATCAGCATTGCCATGTTTTTGACCTTGCCGGTATTCAACTTGGAATGAGTATCCTGATAGGATTTCTATCCAACGTGCTATTCTGCCTGTAGGCGATTTCAGGCTAAAAAGCCAACGTAATGCCCTATGATCTGATCTCACTCTAAATTCTCTACCAAGTAAATAATGACGAAAGTATTCGACAAAATATCGAATAGCAAGTAATTCTTTATCTGTCACACAAACGTTTCGTTCTGCTTTACTCAATGTACGACTAGCGTATGCGATTACTTTTTCTTTTCCACCTTGTATTTGACTTAATACAGTACCTATACCAAAATTACAAGCATCACAATCTATAATGAATTCTCCATCATTTATTGGTAAAGTCATGAAATCTGGATTTGTAAGACAATGTTTCAATTTGTCAAACGCTATTTGACATTCATTTGTCCATTTCAAAGAACTATCAGTCTTGGTGAGATCAAACAATGGTGTTGCAATAGTACTGAAATGTTTTACATGTTTACGATAATACGAGCAAAGACCAAGAAATTGTTTAACCTCTGTTACATTCTCGGGGACCTTCCATTGTAAAACTTTAGCTACGTTACATGGATCTGGTTTGACACCTTTAGCAGACACCCTGTATCCAAGAAATGTAACCTCATCTTTTAACAACTCAAATTTTTTAGGCTTGAGCTTAAGATTTGCCTGTCTAAATCTGATTAAAGCCTCAGATAGCCTGCTTATGTGGTCATCCACTGTGCTTCCAAATACAATACAGTCATCAATATAGATGATACATGTTTGCCATTGTAGACCCTTTAAAGCAAGTTCCATAACTCTTTGAAAAGTAGCTCCACTATTGGTCATACCAAACGGCATAGAGGTAAACTCATACAACCCATACTTTGATGTGAATGCTGATTTGGGAATGTCATTTTCATGCAAAGGAACTTGAAAATAACCTGATGTAAGATCTAGTGTTGAACAATATTTAGATCCTGCTACTGTGTCAATACATTCATCCACTTTTGGTATTGGAAATGCATCTACTTTAGTGACCTTGTTTAACAAACGATAATCTATGCATGGCCTTATTGTGCCATCCTTTTTGGTAACTAAACAAAGCGGTGAAGCCCAAGGGCTGTTTGATGGTCTTATTACCCCTTGGTCAAGAAGTTTATCAATGGCCTTTTTTCTTCTTCTTGATAAGCAATTGGAACACGCCGAAAAGGTTGTTTGATTGGCCGTGCATTGCCAGTGTCAATAGTGTGCTCAGTTAAATTGGTAGGGCCAATTTCATTTTCATCCTTTGAGAAAACACCCTGGTATTCTATAAGAACATTTGCAATCTTTTTAATATCAGACTGATTGTTGTCTTTAACTGAGTCAGTGTACAGTGTGTTTAAATGTTTTGGTATTTGCTCACTTATGCTGTTATCATTTGCTATTTTAATGTTGTCCTGAGAAATATTTCTTAGGACTTTGTTTTAGGTGTTTGAACAAATTGTAATCTCCTTATTGAATTGCTGTACCAATCACTGTGTCTTGATTGATTGAAACATCATTAGGAAATGGATTTATCAGTCTAACTTTAACTGTTGGGGCACTATTGATATTTGCTAAACTTGTGGCCATCATAACAGGGAAATTTGTTTTTAAAACAAGCTGATGCCTCAATTAAAATGTCAGCACACTTTCAATTGTCATCCATTTCATATCTGTCTACATATGCATCAATTATTTGTTCTGTATAGCCATTAATAACATAATGATCTGCAGACTTAACTTTCCGTACAGTATTACCACTGTATTGATGACATGTAATTTCTGCGCCATTGAGTAAAATTTTGTTCTGGCTAAGTATACTATCAGCAGGTTTACCGTTACTTCCTTTTAAAATGTCCATACCCAGTAAAACATCATCTTTTATATCTGCAATAATAACTTCACATTTTGTTTTATATCCATCAAATAGCAATTCTAAATCACAAAATCACAAAATCTGTCAATGGTTCCCCACCTGCATGTTGTAATTTGCCTTTTTTTTGCAGAATCTTAACATAATTATTAACTTATAACTAACTTTTCTCATATATGTATTATGTTCATAAATGTGTGATATGATGAAAATAATAAATGATTATTTGACAAAATTTATAAAAAGTGTTTATTTTTCACTTCTTAATCCCCCGATTATTTTTTTTAATTAAAGATCATCTAATAAATGACCACCACACCCTAACACTATACCTCCATACCCCACCCCAAACAAATCATTTTTATGCACCCGGTAGGGTGGCATATAGCAGTTGAACTGTCCGTCAGTATGTCAGTATGTCAGTCTTTCCGTCCGTACGAAAAAAACTTTAACATTGGCCATAACTTTTTCACTTTTGAAGATAGCAACTTGATATTTGGCATGCATGTGTATCTCATGGAGCTGTACAATTTTAGTGGTGAAAGGTGAAGGTCAAGGTCATCCTTCAAGGTAAAATGTCAAATATATGGCGTCTGTCCGTCCGAAAACTTTAACATTTGCCATCACTTTTTTAATATTGAAGATAGCACCTTGATATTTGGCATGCATGTGTATCTCATGAAGCATCACATTTTGAGTGGTGGAAGTTCAAGGTCAAGGTCATCCTTCAAGGTGAAAAAAATCAAAGCGGCGTTCTCATGAAGCTGCACATTTTGAGTGGTGGAAGAACAAGGTCAAGGTCATCCTTCAAGGTCAAGGGTATCCTTCAAGGTCGATGGTCACAAAAATCAAAGCGGAATTCTCATGAAGCTGCACATTTTGAGTGGTGGAAGTTCAATGTCATTCTTCAAAGTCAAGGTAATCCTTTCAGGTCAAAGGTAAAATTAAAAAAAAAATCAAAGCGCCGTTATCATGAAGCAGCACATTTTGAGTGGTGAAAGTTCAAGGTCAAGGTCATCCTTCAAGGTCAAGGTCATCCTTCAAGGTCAAAGGTAAAATAATATATATATAATTCCAAGCGGCGTTATCTTGAAGCTGCAAATTTTGAGTGGTGGTAGTTCAAGTTCAAGGTCATCCTTCAAGGTAAAAAAACAAAAAACATTTCAAAGCGGCGTTCTCATGAAGCTGCACATTTTGAGTGGTGGAAGTTCAAGTTCAAGGTCATCCTTCAAGGTCAAGGTCATCCTTCAAGGACAAAGGTCAAACAAAAATTTAAAAATTGCAAAGCGGCGTTCTCATGAAGCTGCACATTTTGAGCAGTACAAGTTCAAGGTCAAGGTCGTTCTTCAAGGTCAAGGTCATCCATCAAGGTCAAAGGTAAAATAATTTCAAAGCGGCGTTATCATGAAGCTGCACATTTTGAGTGATGGAAGTTCAAGGTCAAGGTCATCATTCAAGGTCAATAGTCAAAATAATAATATTTCAAAGCGGCGTTCTCATAAACCTGCACATTTTAAGTGGTGAAAGTTCAAGGTCAAGGTCATCCTTCAAGGTAAAGGTAGAAAAACAAAAAAAATGCTCAAAGCGGCGCATTAGGAGGCATTGTGTTTCTGACAAACACATCTCTTGGTTTTTTTTAAACATGGTTAAAACACACAAGTGCTTATTTTTATTATTTTATTTTTGAAATACCGTCCAACCATCCCACCCAAGAATCCCCCCCCCCCAAAAAAAAATTTTTGTTTTGCATTTCTTTTTTGCATTTTTGGAAGAACTTTCCACTCCACTCCTCCCTCGTTTGTGATTGAAATTGAGAAAGGTCCCTACACCTTTAAAAAGAAAAATAGATGAGCGGTCTGCACCCGCAAGGCGGTGCTCTTGTATAAATGTTTTGTTCCGATTGAAGGCTTAACATTATCTTCCCAAATTATTTGCAAAATAGGCACTAGGCCAACTAGGGGCATGGGTCATGAGCCCCAAAAGATTTACTGCATATGGGCCTCCACGAAAATTAATATGGAACTGATTGTATGTCATTTTATTTGTTGTATATAAGGCCAACAAGAATCAAAACTGCTTTTATTGTCAATAAATTGTGAGCTTTAACTTTAACTTGTGTTTTCCTGGACTCCAGATTGAAATCGTCCATAGTGTACCTGAAATGTGTAAAATACTGAAAGAGCAAAGTAGATAAAGTAAATCATTTGCGTCAATAGTTTGTGTCATTAAGTATATCAATAATAATACACAAAGTGAATCTTCAGCTGCATCATTAGGAGAGAAATTATCGTGGAGCTTGGTAATTAAGGATAAAAAATAGCAAAATCGAAAAACAACACTCTGTAGCTAAAGATATACAATAGTTGCTAAAAACAGGAAACATTCCAGTAACCTTCGTGTGAACAATCCAATAAAAACCACTTCTTCATGTTGCATCTGATTGTACAATATTCAGTTACACTGACAGAAGAACAACTCAATAATAACCACTATTTCATAGTTTATCTGATTATTCAATATGTGTTTAAAGTGTACTTCCTTTTCTTCTTTTGGGCATATTTCACTACAATTTTCACTTTGAACAACTGTTGTGTGAACATGAACATAACAGATGAAATTTTTGCTATGATATGTCCTATGTGTTTATATGCAAATAATAGCAAGTGATATACATTTTACAAATCAGTTTGTGATAGAAATAGTGTTTATTGTTTTAATGTCAGTTTTTCATACTGATATATAATATGTTTGGTTCCGTAAACAAACAGTGTTGTTTCATGATATGCATGTTTAATTTATTAAGCCGTTTTTCAAAGAAAACAGAACAGCAAACACTCATATTTGTATTATCAAAGTTCAAACAGCAAACATTTCTAAACAATAAGCTTCTGATATGTCTCATGTTTTAGTGCCTGTTGCATTAAATATATCTCCAGCAACATCAGTATGTTAAAAGATTGAATATCGAGTGCATGAAACTGTTGTATGTTGATATGAGCCTCATTCTGGGAAAACTGGGCTTAATGCATGTGCGGAAGGTGTCATCCCAGAATATTCTGTGCAGTCTACACAGGTTAATTAGGTACAACACTTTTGTGTAAGTTTTATTTTAAAGGAAGTCTCTTGTAAACAGAAATCCAGTTTAGACGAAAAGTTTCGTCCCTGATTACCCTCTGCTCACTGAACAAGCGAGTATAGGGCGACACTTTACGCACATGCATTAAGCCCCCTTTTCCCAGAACGAGGTTTCTTCTCTCAGTCCAATAGTTACACGCAAATGTCTTGATACGCAAAAGTATTGGCACCATATTCTTTAGTTTTATTGCATTATTGGATTTAACCATCTCAAACTTCGATATCAAAAAGAAATGTACCAGAACTGAACTCTTTGATATTGCTGCTTCCTTGGATTTCACAATCTAGAGAGATTTTTCAGTCCATGTCTCATTGCTAATTTATATCCATCTGGCTAGATTGTTCACATTCCTGCTGATTGAAGGAGGTATTATGTTAAATGAATGATAATGGTCGCCATATTAGAAAATCATTAGTGACAACGACCATGGGAGGGGAATAGTTGCTCATGCAGTCCAGATAACTATTTTATCCATGCTTTGTGTGTTATCATACATGCATTGTACCAATAAGCTTGCAAAAATAAAGTTAATCATTATCTTAAAGAGGTGTGTGTTTTTTAATGGAGAAATGAATTATTGTAATATTTGCCCCTGAAGTGCCACTGAGTATTGTTGCCATCTTTTGAATGTTTACATGCATTCATTGTACCAATATGCTTGAATGTAAACTGCAAATTATTATGCAAGAGCATTTACTTTTGTCATATTTGCTGCATAACTTTTTGAATTTGTGCAACAATCGTTTGACATTGAAAACAAATATTTCATTTTGGCATTTTCTCAAACGCACTTCATACATGTGCAAAAAGATCCTTTAACATAGATGCACTGTTTTTTGCGTAGCTGTTTAACCCAGCTTTTCACCTTAGCTGACCTTTGTAAGCGTCCAATGAATTTGACTATAAAATGTCCCGCCGGTAGGTTTGACAATCTCAGAAATAGAACACGTCGTCTACTGAATGTAATAACTAGAGTAATTTTCCGACATTTTCTGAAATACAGTAATACGTTATTTTTTGCATGCAAAATATTTCAGTGTTGAAATTATGGTAACTGCTCCATTCTTATTTTTTTTATTGTTAAAAAAAAACGACATATTAATTGAGTTTTGTTTCGTTTTTCAATTGTTATTATAATACTTATCAGAACAATTGAATGCGAAAAAATGTTTATTATTTAAATAAACAGTTTTTTGCTTCTCCTACAAATTTAACAAAATTTCTGTAATGCTACTTTTAATATTAAAAAATGACACGTGTTCGTCATGTTTATTTCGAAATTTTGGTAAAAACATTATTTTTACCAAAAAGGTTGACTTAATATTTTAACAGTTGATGTATTTCACCTAACAAACACAAAAATGGAAAAAAAGTAAAAATGTATGTCAGTTACATAACTAATAACATTCAGTAGACGACGTACAATCTACTAACAGTTTTCACATTTACATTCAATTGACATTATATTTTGGGGAAGTATAGTGTATGGAAAGGAATACTACAGTGCGTTTTGAAACGATTTTAACTGCGTGCTCAGCATTAAACAATTTTATATTTTATGAAAAGGCTTACAAGATAAAATTGTTTCACACTCAACTCTCGAAATCAATACAGTTTGTGTGTGCCCTTTATAATTAGCTTGCTAGCGGCAGAGCTTTTGTACTTCTGTGTTCTCATATTTAGTAATAACTACCGTATTGCATGCTGTGCACTCGTATATTTTAGATCATGTTATTACTGTTGTTTCCTGTCCGGATATACTCTTTGAAAAACATAGTTTAAATTGTTTTTGAAATTGAACGTTAAACACGTAAATGCATAAAATTTCAAACAAGCCGGCTTTCAAGCAGTGGACTCATAACCTTAATGTAATGCATTGAATTCCAGCCCGCAAGGTATCAAGGTCAGAAACAGTATCGTTATGTAAATGCTTTCGGGTGAACTAAGTGAACTTCAATTGTGTTTGACCAGAACGATCGTGAATTAAGATACTCGGCATTATCCTTATGGTATGTCACTCATATATTCTTCATGTGTTCCATGATAAGAACCAGGTTTTATTACTTTAATTATATATATTCCACCATATAGACCAATTTCTAAAGCACGAGCGCAATGATTTACGTTACTATTAGAACTATTAACTATCGAATCAAATAACAATTCCCTACAAACCACTAAAAAAGGTATGTTCGACGAACGCTCATATAAATATTTCAAATATGTACGGATGATTTGTGTGCCTGTTTGACTTGTATGTTATCATCTATTTTCATTCTTCTTGTGTTTTTCTAATTTTTATATATAGACATATGATCATTAATATCTAATAAAGCGAAATCCGCCACAAAATTTGGCGCAATTAAATTGCATGTGATGCAGCTAAGAACTGTGCAGAAAAAAGGCATTTTATATCTTTGATTTCATTGATATAACTTTTGATTTTTCATTAACACCAACCACAATCAACACGTTTATCTTCAAAAAAAAAAATTCTTGTAACATCTATGACCAGATGTAAATTGGGTTTTATTGTCAGACCACAATCTCTTGGATTTCAATTGTTTTGTTAGGAGTGCCTCTTATACCCTGAAAGCCAATGGTAGACAAATGGAATGATTTTCATTCCAGGGGTGTGCTGGATTAACTCCATCAGGAATTAAATAATGTGGCTCATTAGTTATTTGCAGTTTATATTGTATTGTTTGTTTGACGTGAGGTCGAAATACTACATTTTGTACACAGTGCAAATATAAAATTGTTAATTTGAATATATAATATAGCTTTGCTCATGTTTATCAGTCAGTACAATTGTTGGTCTAGACCATGTCCTTTCAGCACAATATCTAGACAAAGCTTTGGCCTTTAAAGATGCAAATTGAATATGATGGTTACTTTGAAGGAAAGGAAGGTCGCTATTTATTTTAGTGTGAACTGGTAAAATGTCAGAGCAGGGTGGGTGGGGAGGAGCATACTGACTTTAAGATAACCTTTTTGAAGTTTAAGGACTTGTTACATGAAAATTGTTTCTGTATGGTATTTAGAGATTGCTTTCACCTAAGATGATCTAAATTAGTATGCTGGTTATTCAGGAGGAAGAAAATAGCATAAAAAGCTTTGACCTACATAATTCATATTTGATTTTAAGACAAAGATCAAGGTCGTAGGGTATTGTTAAATTTCTTTCAGCATGATATCTATATAACCCTTTAACCTAAGATCATAGAAAAACGAAATGCTTGTTACTTCTGAGACAGGTATTTAGCCTGGAAATTTAAGGTCAACCTGTCAAGATCTCAGGGCCTTGAAGCTAGGATCACATAAATAATTATGCTAGTTTCTCTTTCTCAATCAATTTTGAGATCATAGATCAAAGGTCTAAGTCACAGGGGCATGCATGCAGTATACAAAATTATTTCGCAATTGCACATTATTATTCTTTGTACTACACGTATAACGATTACTTTATCTAAATCTATGTCTGCTTTGGAAGTTTCCGTCATTATTGACCAACAATTAAAATTACTTTCTGTAAATTGAATTTGTGTTGACCTCAGAGACCAATTTCGCTTCATGAAATATAAAAATGATTGTATAGTAACATTTTGGAGAAAACTAATTTTTACTTATTGTTTATTTCAAATTACTTGATATTAAACATGAAAAACAACAACTGTCTTCATAAAGAATTTGGTTATCCAATTATAAACAATTTCTTATATTTTTTTGTAATAATTTGCGAAATATAAACAATAAACTGAAATAATTTTATATTATGTGGTGTGTCTTAATAATCGAAAATTATATAAACAAATTTTATAGATGATGACTTTTATTCCAGACAGACAAATAGCTTGCTATTTAAACCACTTATCATTTGTGTTTTGTTATCCAGATAGGTAATATGTCTTTTGTTATTTTTCTGTCTTGCCACAAAACAACTTTGTCAATGTGTTTTGAACGGATATTAGTGTCTCAAGTGCAGAATGGGACAGCACTGATGTAATTAGATTATTATCACTAAGCAATCAACTAACTCCTAGTAGGGCACACTGAACATTTGTGTATAGTTCTTCTCATAAACAAAAAAGCAAAAATAAAAAGAGGAAAGTTGAAGACATATTTAGGTGACAGAGCCGATGGCAATGTAACTATAATTAATAATATTTATGTCCCTTACAACTGTTTCTATTTATAGGGCGATATGGATCAGAATACGTGTGTACAATGTTTATAGTTGATACTCTTTTGCTTTTAGACATTGTTTATAAGTAAGAGTAGGTGCCAGGGCTTCAGTTCAATATCATTTTCACTTGAATTGTTTATTTACTTGTTGGTCGGATTAAACACTCAAAGTGTTGTGTCTGGGCCACATTGCAAAAGGTAAAAAACTGATAGACATTACTAAAATGAAGTGTGTTTTCAATGAAAAACATAATGGTTGAGATGAAACAAGAAGAAGTTGTTCAAATATTCTCATGTGTACCATGGTCTTTTAAGGCACACTGCTCTACAATCATTGTGTACGCTGAATGACTGATAAGCAATGCAGCTGTATTTATATATTAATATCAGTTGTGTTTTTTTCAATAGTTCAGGAATGGGGCAAACATTTGTTAAACCAAATTTTTGAAATTTTTATGGGTTTTATTATATAAAAAAAAGGAGATGAAAGGTCCTCCATAAATGTGGGGGGGCATTTAGCAGTCTTACTATCCGTCAACCCGTCTGTTCTTCCATCTGTATGGCATTCCATTTCGCGATTTTGTTTTCAGAAATAAGAAAATATTTGCGGATTGAGTTTTGAAGATTTCATCATTCAATTATTTTGCATGACATCAATTCAAAGGATATACAAGAGATATGAGCATTTATTTCAACAAGATAAAATGTTGAATGACCGTATCTTATTACACTCTAGACGAAATGTTAAATGTTTGAATGCAAACATCACCAGGGAATTACTCCAGGCAAACACACGTTTGAATAATATAGCTTGAATTATCTGAAGTCATCGTTATTTATAATGACGTAAAGGCAAACATAGTTAAGTGAATATTCCTGTTTTTAAATTGAAAATAGATTAAACAAGTATAAACCACCCAAAATTGATGAACCAAAACCGATATATATTAAAAGGTGGACGTGCCAAAATGCAGCTTTCGAAAAGATGAAACAGCATTGACATGAAGTTTCTGTCGGATTAATAAACATTTTACATCGATTTTAAAAGCAGTTTACATTGCTTTCATATTGAGTGTCATTTTTGCTAACTGCGTTTACTTTACATTAATATTTTGTTTGCCAATGCTTAAATTGTTTAAACATTATCTGATAAACTGCGGTGAGTTAACCAGTAAAAATAACCAGCTTTTAGGCAAAAAAATAACTGTTAAGTTTTCAGGTCCCACTGCATGGAATTTAAAATGTCTGCTTTGATTTTTGATTAAAGGAAAACACTCAGTGTATCAAAAAGATAATTTTTAGATTTAGGTTTAAATTATAGGTTTTCAATTACTTAACATTCGTTACTATATCAGATAAATGACTAGTTCTATAACTCTGATCACAATTTGAAACTTCACGCATGTCTTTTGTGTTATCATTTGTAGGCTCTGACAAAGGCTATTAAGTCTGAACCGTAATTTAGGAGATTTATTCCCCTTTCATTCTTAGACAAGTCAGGAAAGTGCGTGCAACATTATATCTGTATGCCTACTACAGATATTTTAATATAAAAATATATAAATATATATATATTGTATTTAATTATATGTTTATATAAATACACAAATAAAATAAAACTTCACATTGGTTCAGTTGTTTTTAACGCAATCACTTACTTAGATTATACCCGTGTGTTACTTAGAGAAGTAAGTAAAGTAAGACGCAAGTTGAAATTCATTTGATGTCACCAAACAAGGTCCATAAATATGTTTGCGCGCAACAACTCTTTTAATGAGTTTTTTTTTGTGCCCCTTTGGTCAAGGTCAGTTGCACTCAATAACTTTAGATAGGATGAAAATATTGTGCTAAATTTTGTTTTAAGGTAGAGCACATACTGGTATAGTGAAGCATTGCATTTTGGGACAGTGGGGTGAAGTTCACCATTACTTAAAATAAAAAGGCTTTGCACTGGATAACTTTAGTATGGATGGATTACTGTGCCTTAATTCTGTTTGTAAGTAGCTTACATGAAGACCTAGGGAGGGATTGCGTTATAGACCATTAGGGTACAGGTAATGGTTTTAGCTCAATACCGTGAGTCATGATAGAAGACATGCTTGAAACTTTATAAACTTAATTAATTGTTAAATAGTTAAAAACCAAGTTCCGTGTCATCGCCACTTTTCTTTTCCTTTTTCTGGTTCCCGTTGTTACTAATTAAGAGGGTGTCATTTAACTACTGCTTTTGCTACTGTTAGTGCTGATCCTATGGCAAAGCCAATACCTGTGATGCTGCTGACTGCTGTTGTTGATGATTATACATGCTACTGTAAATAATGATGGTTACAGTTATACGGATATTGTCACTTTGTTGACATTTTAGCTGTTCGCTTGCGGACAACTAATGTTAGTACCACGCGTTGAGAGTCGGTCTGTTCTTAACTACGCAAGGAACGATAACCGCCGCTTTGCTCAGCACAGGTCATTCAAAATCTTAGGCTATTAATAGATGCTGATAAACAAGTATAGTGGGATGTTGTGTAACCTTGTTCGTAGTTCATGCTGCTATAGCGGGGTTACATTTGATATGCCTGGGAAACATTCTTTTGTTCTCAATATATAGCGGCGATCTTGTGTATTCACGGGTGCTAACAATGCAATAGTAGAAGGTCAATTTTGTTTTTATTCACAGTTCTTAACTAATAAAATGTTGAATATGAGTTCGCCAATTACTAGGTATACTATAGACAACAACAAAAATGCTATATAATCGCTAGACTTTGAAATAAAGTTTGCAATTTACGTTTATAAATAATTAAATTCAAACAAAAGTTGAACTATTGTGTTTGTTAACTTGTTAGTTGCATACTCACAGCATGAAATGTGTGTTTTCGTTGTCAAACCATACATTAGTGTAAGTAGATAAAAATTATACTACGGGAGTACCACACATTAGTGTAATTAGATAAAAATTATACTACGGGAGTGCAAATCATGTGTCCTAACATGGCTTATTATGAGTGCATTTCTTCACCATCGAAATATATCGTGTTTTTCTATGTGATTTACCCGCAGTGTTTTCTTTCGACACATTTAAATCACACTTTTATAGCCGCGTCATGCGAAAATGGGTCTTAAGCGTTTCGGCCAGCATATCTTAATCCCAAACTGTTTAGGTCAGAGTTGATGACACCGTGTGAACTGATAGGGTAACAAGTAATGCATAAACAACAAAGTACGGGTTAACAGGGCTGTCTCTCTGACTAACTGATTCGTGAATAAAAAGTATTGATCGCAGATTTATTTTTTTATTTATTTTTATCAATTATTTTATTGTATATTTAGAATTTGTATATGGTGACAAAAATAAAAAGTTTTGTACATAATGAAATAATGATCTTAGTAAGATTGGTATTCGATATTTCAACAATATTCATTTAATATGATGGTGATTGCAAATCGTCATCATATTCAGTTCTTACTACCATTTTGCTTTGATTATAAACTCTCAAAAAATGTTGTTGCTTTTTTAAATTGAACAAGTTGTCCCCAGGGACAATTGGGTGTGTGAGAAAAGTAAAGTCATTATTAATGATATGTAAGTGAGATGACACTTTGCCTGTGCACACTCATTATCAAGAATGCGACGTAGAATGGTTAAAATTGTCATTGACTATTTGTGTAGGCCTGAGTGTCAGTCCCGCTTGAAAACCTATCCCCTGATTGTTTTAATAGTTTTCCAATATTTACGACTCTAAAACACAAAAATATGCATAAAATATTGTATGCATGCTGTCAATTTACATTTGGTTAAAATCTTTTTTGCTGTTCGATTAGTTTGTGATTAATCTGGAGTAAGTGATTTGCTTTGACCATTCAAATGCTTTCATCCCAGTTTTGATCATTTCATGTTTTGTTTGTTGTCCTTAAACAAAAAGTATATAATAACAATAATTTCTCTACAGATAGAGTTCCTGAAGTTTCATTGTTTGCACTGTTACAAACTGCTTCTGTTCATTTGAATATTAATATAGTATATATTTAATATATTATTTTAATATTTCACCAATATATTTGGTTGATCTGTGTATTTTGCTATATTAACTTTTCTCTGTGTATAGAAGATGTACATTCCTTGTTGTTCTTATATCTTTATCTTCTATGTTTTGTTTTGTCAAGAGATTGCTTTCCCTATATTTGCATCAGGTTTACTTACTAATGTCTTTATCCATTAATCATAAAAGTGATAGCGAGAATTCTGTTAACCAAGCATAACTGCTTTAAAAAAAACAAAATCATCTGAATAAAATAGGAAAATGTTGGAAACACATGATCAGTCCCTAGATTAATTAAGATTCCTGCCGTCCCTGTCTGCATTAATGGAGAAAAAAACACGAATGAGTTTAATCATTTTGCAATAGATGCTTAAAGTCCAAATTTAACAACACCCATAATGTCATGGTCATGTGTTTGTGGTGATGTTAGCTCATAAAAATGTCGAATGAGGACCTATAAATGGGGTATTCATATTACATGCGAAATGAGATTTATTGATTGTAAAAAAGACACCCTACATTTGGGAATAATTATTGCAAACTACCTTCCATTTAGCTTTGTTCCTGACATTTGTTTAAATAACTTATTTTTCGAGATTGTGTGTTGTATCAAATGCAAATAAGCTTAATAATAATATATAATTATTCCCCTCCACAACACAAAGTAGAGGAGAGTATACTGGATTAATCAGAGATGTCCGTCTGTCTGTCGGCCCATCTGCCGGTAAAAATAAACTTGCATGATGAAGAACTCTATGAATGTGAATTTAAATTGTCACGAAGCTTCAAAGTTCCATATAACATGAAGTTTTTATATGAATATTCTATTGTCTTATGTCAAAATGCTAAAGTTGTGCCATGTTTGAGCTTGACATTTTGATTTTATGAGTTTTATAATTTATGACATATACGGACATGGAGTTTAGGGGTGGTGCAGTATTTGTGGTAGGGTAGTGTGGTATTTTTCATGACTTTTCTAAGCGCAGACTTGTAAATTGTCTCTATCTTACCTATCTTGCCTTTCCTATGTATCTTGCATTAGAATGACAGTCTTATGGTTGTAGTTGTGGCCAACAAATTGGCAGTCATTGCCAATAAATTGTAAGTTTAAACTATGTAATAACTTGTTTTTTCAGGACTCCAGACTGAAACCAGCTGTTTAGGGCCTGAACAGTGTACAACACTTGGACCAAAAGGTAAATAAAGTAAATCATTAGCGCTTATATTTTTTGTCAGTAAGTATTTCAACAATTATATGCAAAGTTAACCTTCAGCTGCACCATCAAAAAAGAAACTTTATTGTACCAGGCAATCTTTTATTTATTGCAAGGAACCAATAGCCAAACATTAATGTGGCTAAAAACAAATCCAGTAGATGGAATATTATGTTCACAATAAGTGGTCAAAAGGAAAATAACTTGGGTCGCCACCTTTATGTTGTCTTAAATCATTTTTCTGACGCTAGTGGTAATTAAGGAAAATTTTCCTGATCAAACCGAAAACATTTATTTTCTTTAGCTAAAGATAGACAGAAGTTGCAGTCACCGCCTTATGTGAACAACCCAATTATAACCGCTAGTTAATATTGCATCTGCTTATTAACTATTAAAGTACACTGAAAGCATTTATGTTTTATTTCAGAGAGCATAATTGTCCCCTTGAATTTAAATATAAGCAAAATTATCATATAATTCATAATGGTATTATAATTGCTTACAATAACCATGTTGACTTCATTATAGGCAAATTACATTGTAGTTTGATGTTAACTTTTAAAGTTGATTTCTAACTTCAGTGCAAACAATGTTGAAAGGAGAATATAGAAACTTTATCCATCGAACTGGTGGTTTTTCAAACCTTTTCATTTTTGTCTGAATTTTCACAGAACAATTCTTAGACTTAAGTCTAAAAATACAGAATATTCTTAAAACCAGATTGCGCATGGCAATTGTTGATATAATTCATCATTAAGAACAATATGTTAATAATATAAACACCATATTAAGCCTTTTCTATTTAAAATGTCAAGTCTTGTTATTGAGTCTAAGACTATCCTTTATTCTTAAGCCTCAGAATGAGTTGGTGAAGCCTCAGAATGATCTGGTGAATATGGACACAAAGCCACTGTTGGTTGGAAATCAGAATAACTTGTACAGTTTTCATGACAACCAAAAGGTGAGCATGCTTTCTACCAAAACTTTTTGCTTGAATGATTCGTCTAACAATTACACGACTTTGATTTGGAAATAGAAATCGGTGTACAATGCTAAACATGTTTGTACAGGCTTTCTATTGACAACAACTGGTTATAACTAAAGGGGACAACTAATATGCTTTACGAAGAGGAGCTGTGTTTACTAACAGAATGGTCCGCTTCAATAACAAAACACACCACAAATGTTGTATTTTTCAGTCATGGACATGGTTGTAACTGTATTTGTTGGAATAATGTCAAAACTATTCTCATTTCTACTATAAGATAAAACTAATTCAAAAAATCAAACGTTCTTTGAATTGCTGTTTGTATGTGTTTTTTTCTAATCTACTTCAGTCAAGAACATAATAGCAGTATATAAGTACATACAAATCTTCAACACAGAAAATTATCTCTACAAGAAAAGGAGACACATGTCAACAATGCTGAGGCATACCCCAGGCAGTTAAACCATTTAATCCTCGTTCTTTGAAAACCGGACTTGTGCATGTGTGCAAAGTGTTTCCCAGATCAGCCAATGCGGACAGGGATGACACTTTCCAATTGTATGGTATTGTGTGTTTAAAGAAAGTCTCTTCTTAGCCAATATCCATTTTAGGTGGAAAGAGTGAAGACTGCACAGGCTTATCTCGGACGATACTTTATGGAAATGCATTAAGCCCTGTCTTCCCAGAACGTGGATCATATTTATATCTTAACCCCTGTTGTACGTTATTCTTCAGTTTTTATCTATCTTATTCAGAAATGCTATGACAAAAAATGTGTTTCATATTAGGAAGGGAAATATTTGGGTATTCCACTTGCACTATTGATTGTTCAGAAAATTGTTTTCCATGAGATGCACATGCATGCAAATATCAATTGCTATCTTCAATATTGCAAAAGTTATGGCCAATATTAAAGTTTGGCGCAAACAAGCCAACAAACAAACCAACAAACCAACAGACAGGGCAAAAATAATATGTGCCCCAGTATAGACTGGTGGACATAAAAATTGATCTGTCTGGTTACTTAAAAGCTAAACTCAGCAAAAAGAGCTTGAGACTAGGCTCTACCAGTCATTCAACTTCTCTTGTCAACAAGTTACATTAACTGCTAAAGCTCTTTTTTTCAAACTTCTTAGCAGTTTTAATTTAACTTGGCAGTACTGTTATTCAGACAGCTCTTACAAATTCTCTTGAATTTATTTTAATGCTGATATTGGCAGGACAACCAATAATCTAAGCTCTTGTAAACTTGGTCATAGCATGGATTTGAAAATCGTTTGCACAGTAGCGATCAGTCGGCAACCATTGCTAACAGATTGATAAAAAATCTTCAAATCCTTTCAATAAGTTGAAACACATAATGGCAAAAAGGAAAACGAGGAAGTTTCCCTCTCATGGGTATATTTAACACTTGGGAAACCTTTTCTAAAACTACTTAACATTGGATTTCAGAATCATTATACAGATAAAAAAAACATTTTCTTGACACGTATTTATTTCCTAATGCTAATTTTAAATACACTTTAACATTAACAAAACAGTCTAAAATAAACATGCTTTTCATAAAAGAAGAAGTTACCGAAGTTATTTAAAATATGTATAAAATGAAGATTTATATGTACACTAAATATTTGCAGGCATCACTTTATGAATTTTTTTATAGTTGTATAGTTGTTCCCTATTGTCAGTCTACATTGTCCACAACAATTTTAACATCACGATTCTGACATTCATTATGGTAGACTCAACGTTTCCTCTTTCCTCCTCGTGCTACCTCCTTTCCGAATGCTTGAGCTGCCCCACGTTTTCTGTCAGCCGTCTTTAATTGTTGTATTGGAACCACCTCAGCTTTAGAGCCCCCTTTGCCCCCTTTGCCACCTTTTCCCCTTCCACCTCCAACATTCTTCAATGAGTGGGCCTCTACCTTAATCACATTCGCTTTACCTCTTCCGCGACCACGACCTTTCATATGGACGTCTTTCAAAGCACCGTCCTTGTCACTTTTAATGTCCGAATTAGCAGGATTCGCAGCTCTTTTGACCCCTCGACCTTTGCCCCTTCCATGTGCCATTGCAGGATGGACTTCATCTTCTTCTTCATCACTGCTTGCTTCTTTTAAAGCTGGTTCTTTGGCCCTTTTCTTTTTCTTGCCCTTATCATCATCATTATCTTCATCATCTGACACAGCCATTGGTTTTTGTTTTACAAATTTGCCTTTTGCTTTTGAAGGACCCTGAAATAATTCAAACAAACGTGTCCTTTTTATAACGCAATAAGGTCCAAATTGCGTAGTGGTGTCGGCCTATTGACCGGAAGGGAAGAGATTCAATGACCACTGGGGGAGTGTTCTTAAGATCTACCTTAATGGCGACAACGTCACCAAGTACTGGTTCTACCCAGGAAATGCAAGTGAGACCATTTCAATAAGCCTTAAGCTTTTAATACAATCGAGCTTAAATAAATATGTTTATTATTATGCAATACAATTGCATTTCTTTAAAAAAAAATAGCTATTCTACGTAAAATTGAATTGAAATCTTTCTATATGTATTCAAAGTTGTGTTTCTTGTGTATAAATTTACCTTTACTGGTGCTTTGCCCTTTCCTTTTGCTTGCTTGTCATCTTCAGCATTTTTCTCTTTAGGTGTATATGGCTTGTATCTTCGTAGGACCTCACCCCAACCACCTGATTGTAAAGCAGAAATTATACGAAACTCAATCTGAGAAAATGGTTCTTAGTGCATGTGGGCAAATTGTTTGCACAGGCTAATCAGGGATGACTCTTTCTGCCTAGACTGGATCTTTGTTAAGAATAGACTTTCTTTGACAACTTCCATTAAAGATGAAAGTGTCGTCCCTGATTAGCCTGGGTGGGGTAGTTTACATGTAACATTAGCTATTGACTGATTAAAACGGGTTCACGGGTTCGAATCTCAACAGTGAGAGCAATCTTTAGATCTCCCCCAAAGACACCGAGTACTGCCTCTAGTCACAGAAATGGACTCGAGAGCGTTTCAGATAAACCTAAGGCTTTCGATGCAATCGAGCTAAAATAAATAGGTTTAAACCAAGACAAATATTACTCATTTCCTCAAACCTTAACATGATTGCTGCATGTGAATACATGTTTATATAATTATAAATGACTTCAAGAGAAAATGCTGAGAACAAGGACCAAAACTCTCTTCAGTATTTACAGAGTTATTTCGCGTTGTTAATTTGCCATGCACCAACCATAAATGCATAAGTATGGAAAGTTTTAACATAAAACTTCACATACTGTATTAGATAATTGAGCGTAAGTGCAGTGTGACAGAATCATAACTATTTCTATTGTATTTTTTAGTTATTTCTCTTTGTTCTTTGTGTAACTCAAAATTATTCAATAATTCAATATAATCTTTATATTGATGAAGGGTTTTTATTGGAAGCGTTGAGTAAAATTACCAGCTTTGTTTAATATTTACTGAGGTATTGCCATTTGTTAGTTTCTTGTGTACTCTATAACAATAAAAGGTATAAGGATAAATCTACAGATATATTTCTATGTAAGTGCAGAGTGCAAGAGTTATTGCCCTTGGTATATTACTTGTGTGAAGCCAAATTGCATAGTGTAACTTTAAGTTGCAGATTGTAACACAAACATGGATTAAAATATATAACTTCATATTATGATACAAATCTTTGAGTGTAAATGGGTTCTTTAATATTAATGGAGATATTTAACTTTATATTGCATAGTATGACTTTTAGTATTGATTTATTTTTAATAAAAATTCTTGTATATCAAAGACGTTGAGATATCCTTTATTTTAATAAATACATTACCATCTGTGTTTTCTGAGAGTTTGAAGGTTTTAAACACACTGGTGAAGTTTAACAAAATAACTGTGTTGATATAAAAACATTTACCTGTTAAACTAGAAAAATATAATTAAAGGGAAGTAATATCTTACAGAATATTTCAACAAACTTGTTTTGAATAAAATTTACTTTAAATCACAGCAATAATTTGACTTTATTTGGTCGCGTCACCATAACACATAGATATTACTTTTATTGTTGAAGACTGTGTCCCATGTGACGTTTCCAGATCATGTTTGAAGATTAAGGCTATCAAAATGAAACTTGAAGATAGATTAAGTTAAGAGGACATGCATGTACAAGGACCATCTATATCTGAACCTCATATCTTTGTGGATTAATGTAGCCCTTTCTTAACCTTTCACTTATGTTAGTTAGTTTAGTTGTGTTTGTCAAAGTATTCTACGTGATTTTATTGACATTTTTGCGGTAAGTAAACCTACTGACACTTTCGCCTCGTTCTGGGAAATCTGGGCTTAATGAAAGTTCATAAAGTGTCTTCCCAGATTAGCCTGTACACTTCAAGCAGGCTTATCCAGGACAACATTTTCTGTTGTTATCATTTTTTTTATTTAAAGGAAGCTTCTTCTAACCCAAAAATCCAGTTTACATGAAAAGAGTTGTCCCTGACAACTGCACAGGCTAATCTGGGGTGACAGGGTGACACTTTACGCAGTTGCATTAAACCCTGTTTTCCCAAAACAAGGCTCACTGTATTAACCTCCAGTTTTCCAGAAGGACCAGTTGTAGCCATCATTCCATATGGAGAACTCAACGTTCTTCACAAATCCATCAAACAATTCCTTCTCACTTGGGGGCTTCAACTTCAGTACCTGAAACCAAATGGTAAAATATCTTAATGTATTGTTGATTATTATCTTTTATGGCTTAGGGAATGCATGAGTTTAGTTTGAAAACTATTTATATTAGCTAGATTGCATGGAAAGCCCAAGTCTTGAAACCCTCTCAAGTGCGTTTCCTGTGTAGAACTATTTGTAATTGAATGCTCCCACAGTGGGGATCAAAACCATGATTTCCCAGTCTAGAGGCAGACACCATATCCACTACAACACAGCGACCTGAAGGCATTAAGCATTTCACTTGTCCATCTTTCCCATATGTACGTCCTGAAGCTTGTATTTAAACTCCTCTTCAACTACTGGGTGTATCTCGTTCAAGCTTTCATAGTAGAATGACCTTTATGTGTAGATTATTGGAACGGGGCCCGTATTCACCAAACAATTCTTAGACTTAAGTCTAAGAATAAAGAAAATTCTTTAAATTAGAAAATTCAATAATTTCTTTAATTTTGAATCAAACTCTGCAGTAAACACCTCTTTCTATATTATTTTTCATATAGAACATTTTGTTAATGACATAATCACCAGTGGAGGCCTGTATATATTCAAACACTGAACACATTTTTCTTGGTTCTAAGTATATTCTTTAATCTTAAGTCTAAGAATCGGTTGGTGAATACGGGCCCAGGATTAAGTCTTCAACCAGTTTTAGCAGAATTTTGGCCATTTGTCTGTTTTTCCACCATAGAAAATATAGTCCCCGGAGGATTGTTTTAAATATAATCCACATAAGCTTGTTTTAATTATAGTCCCCGAAAACTTGTTTTAAATATAATCCACAGAAGCTTGTTTTAAATATAGTCCCCAGAAGCTTCTTTGAAATAAAGTCCCCGGCAGCTTGTTTTAAATATAATCCCCAGAAGCTTGTTTTAAATATAGTCCCCAGAAGCTTGTTTTAAATATAGTCCCGGCAGCTTGTTTTCAATAAAGTCCCAAGAAGCTTGTTTTATATAAAGTCCGCGGCAGCTTGTTTTAAATATAGTCCCCAGAAGCTTGTTTTTTCCACTCATGTTTACTAATAGATGGATCTTGCTTAACCTTTTATAGTTGAATGACCTTAATATGCCTTTGATTGCAAAAAAGGAATTTATGCTGAGATGAGATTTGGCAGTTTGGTGGGTAGCATATTCATTGTTTCCTTTTTTTAAGTCGTACAGTTTTCATAGATTCTTCCCAAACTTACTAAAATGTTTATACAAAATGAAGGCCAAGTTTAATAACCAACAAGTTTTCACCAGGCACTTCAGAATGATTGCCATTTTGTTTATACCAACAATGTAAAATGTTTTTACTGATATAGCTTATAATTATATATTTTGCCTAACAACCAGCCAAATTGCGCTTCCCACTCCAGAGTCAAGGCTGTTTTTACAGAAAACTACAATTTGCAGTTTTTGCTCTCTTCACTGATTTATCACCAAAAACCGCTGCTATATGTTTGTTCTCATAAAATCAAAGTCAGGTGTGACAAGCATTCAAAACAATATATTTGCGTCCATGGGTCCATGTTTTATGACAGGCGTATATTCTGCCAATGACCTTCTTAAAAAGTATCTATATGCTTGATTAAAAACTTTTAAATAATTATTGTTACATTTTACATTCCTCAATAAAGCACAGCAATAAAATGTTGTTTTTTAACTAGAAATATTATTTCTACATATACCATTTCCCATCTTTTTAAAGTCAAATCATCGATTTAGAATTTTGGGACTGCAGGATTTGGGAAAAATACTTTGTTGAACTTGGGAATATAGCCCAATAGGGTCCAAAAATAGTGACATAAGACCCTATCTCAATACTTACCTTGTACCAGTCAACAAACGTCTTCATGTTGTTGATCCGTTCTACAGATTCCTTCATCTTGGCAACCATTTTCTCTGTGGGAAAACCCAGGTTGTCGTCATAGCTTTTTATCAGGTCTTTTCTGCTCATATCAGGGGGCATTGCTATATCCAGGAACAACACCTGCAACAGTGGAATAATGGAATTGAATGAATTGGTTAGCAGTGTATTTTGTATCTAATACATTGATACATACATCTTGGGCTGTAATGTATCGGTTTTGCTCATATTTAAGGGGCAAATCAAGACGCAGTGTCATAAATATTTCTTTTTTAGCTCATCAAGTCCAAAGATAAATTTTGAGTAAGCAATGCCCTGGACATGAATTTGAGTGCCTGTGTTTTAAAGGGATCTTTTCACGCTTTGGTAAATTGACAAAATTGAAAAAAGTTGTTTCAGATTCGCAAATTTTCGTTTTAGTTATGATATTTGTGAGGAAACAGTAATACTGAACATTTACCATGGTCTAATATAGCCATTATATGCATCTTTTGACGATTTTAAAACCTAAAAATTATAAAGCGTTGCAACGCGAAACGATTGAATAATTTGGAGAGTTCTGTTTTTGTCGTTAAATTTTGTGAAACTACGACGATTGCTTATATAATGTATAAACTACGTCAAGTATGTGTACTCGGCGGAATAGCTCAGTAGGCTAAAGCGTTTTTACTTCAGGACTCTGTCAGGACTCCAGGGGTCACTGGTTCGAAACCTGCGCCGGGCAATGTTCTTTTCCTTTTTTTAATTTTATTCTTGATTTTTTACTGGAGCTTTTACGATCCAATGTTTACATTTATCAATATAAAGCATTTAATGAATAAGTTAAAAAATGCCAAAATCTGTGAAAAGGCCCCTTTAATATGATGCTCCATACCTACAAATCTAGCAGTTTCTTGTTGACAACACATGAAGGGGGCACACCAAAGCATAATTTCAAAG
The DNA here is from genome assembly GCF_020536995.1 of Dreissena polymorpha. Classification (NCBI taxonomy): domain Eukaryota; kingdom Metazoa; phylum Mollusca; class Bivalvia; order Myida; family Dreissenidae; genus Dreissena; species Dreissena polymorpha. Next base: position 132,892,354 of record NC_068356.1, on the reverse strand, counting down.
ACTTCGGTCTTATAGTTCAAGGCTCGCCACCTGGAACTGCCTACAATTTCAGTTCAACAGCTCAATCCAAACTGAAGTTATTTTGAGGAAACTGTTTTTCACATTTAAGCAGTTTCCTTCTCACTACAGCCCTCTCCAAGGTGTGAGTTATTAGTAACACTGTTAATAACTGATGGTGCGTGGGATATACACCCTCAGTAAATTCATACCATACGAGAGCGAAGCTCGAGTATGGTATGAAAGTGCTGAGGATGTATATCCCATACATCATCAGTTAGTAACTGCGTTACGATAATTTCACAACCGAATACTCGATTACTCGGGATGTATGGAAATTACTCGGGGTGCTTGGAAAATACACCATGTGCACCTTACCGCTCTAAGCCAATCGGATAAGGCCATTTTTGTAGGAGGTGAGATATGAGCTTATACCCCCATGCCTGTGTCTAAACACTTTATTTAGCTATTGCCCTTTGTTATATTGTGTTATATGTTATAGTTTTTGTCCATAAAATTTACCTGGAAAGCTGGCAGTTTCCTGTCCACTGCTGTCCTTTCCAAGGTGTGTGTCAGCCATTACTCCATTGTTTTAAAAAGATAATAACAAAGAAAAAAACACGCACATTTTTTGAAAGACTTAAAACTTATTACCTGGAAAGCCAGCAGTTTCCTGCTCACTGCGGTCCTCTCCAAGGTGTGTGTCAGCCGGTACTCCATGGGGGTGTCGAGCATCCCGAGTTTGGCATCTTCCTTCACGTACCACATCACCTGCCTGCGCATGCTCTCTGATAAGTATGCCAAGGCAAAGTCCTCCCATCTGAGTAAAGGAAGATATGTATATCCTCTTATCTAAGTGTAGGCAGGTAATTTATGTTTGAGATGCCCACTGGGAAAACAGTGGGCATGAGATCTAAGTGTCTTCCAAGATTATCATTTGTAGTGTCCTCCAATCTTAGTATGGGCAGGTCAATTATGTTTGTATTACATTTAGACATTTATTTTGTTATCTTATATTACACCATCTTATAGGCTTGGTTTTAGGTTTCCTCGCTGAATAAACTTCTTTCTTTTCTACCGTCTAAGTAAAATAAAAATATTAATGTACTTTTTTTGGAAATTACTGAGAACACTATCTGCTGTGCATGCTCTTCAATAGGTATGCACAGGCTTTGTCCTCCACTCCACAAGTGTAAGGGGGGGTGGTTTTATGTTTGGCAATGCCATCACCAGCAATTGCATGCTCTTTGATAGATTTGCTGAGGCAAAGTAATCCGATCAAAGTATATCGATGACAAATGTATATTGCTCGAGGACATTACTTGCGAATGTTTCTTTAATAGGGATCCAACAGGGAACATCCGGTTTGTAAAGGCATTCTAATCAATAACTATTGCAACAGCATCATGTGATGGGCCATTTGAGGAAACATCACATGACTGAATTGTTTAGAAACCAATATGGAAAAATCATACTCCGGAGGATGGAACAACAACAAGGTTTCTCATTATGATATTGTATAACAAATAGCAAAAATGACAAGTTTTGAGTACTAATTAACCCTTTCCCACTAAAAACCAAAGTGGTAATAGAAATATGCAACCGGCAAAAAAACTGTCTGTTTAGGTTTAATGCTGTCTGGTGCCCATCTGTCAAATTGCGTATCTAAGTGGTAGATGGTTAAACAATACATACTTGTATTTATAGGTTTAAGTACCTTTAATGTTTTTATTGGTTTAAGTACCTTTTAACAATGTCTTACTTATATTTATGGGATGCGGCCAGCAGCATCAATCGTTCCCCGATATGTGGACAGGCTTTCTTGGTACGATTTTTATCACTCTCGATGAACTCCTTCAATGCAAATAGTGTAATATAATATTATTGAATTACATAATTGAATGCAAACAAATTATTAACTTTAGAAAAAGTATTTTATTGCATGAATAATTATACGTGATTACACAAGAATAGATTTAGTTTTGTAGTTTTAATCTGTGTACATGTATTTTGACTCAATTGCACTGAAATAATAATGCTTATTGAGGCATTCTTGAGTATATTACCTGGGTGGAACCAGTACTTTGTGTCTTAAGTAGAATAGAACATGTGACCGATAGTGAAAATCACTTTGCCGATATAATTTATACATTTAGCATAGAAATTTAGTATTTAATTTCCATTTAGTGGTTGTATACAGTTCATGATACCAAATGTCTCAACATATGCCTCTATCAATTTATATATTTAATGTTATTACCACTACAGATACATCTTAAAAATACTGTAATTTCTTATTATTACCTGAATTTGTTTTTCAATTATTCCTTGTAGATCAGGATAGGTTTCCAATGCCCATAGAAAGAGACGATGCAATGCGAAGTAACCATTGAGACTGTTATCGCTCGTATGCTGCGTTCCTTTGCTGAATTCCACCACCGTGGCGCTCATAAGGTTTGGGATGGTCTTGATCACCATTTCTTCAATCGGGGTTTTGTTCGCCTTGCACTTCGGCATGATCGCTGCGATGTCTTTGGTAAGCACGTCTTCAAACGTCGCCTGGATTTTATTTAAAACATATTTATTAGATCATACACATAATATATAACAATCACATGCATATCAAACAATGATATAACCGTTCATATATTAAAAGTACAACCATCTACAATGCATTTATGAGTGCTGTTCCATGCTGGAGTTACTGAGAGGAAAATTCTATATGAATCAAACCTTGATTTCTTCCCCATGCTTCTGGTGGATGTATAACGGTAGAAAAAACTTCAGTTCCTCTTTAAGAACGCTGTGGACTGTACCCACAGCTTTTTTCATGCTGTTAAATGAATCAAATTTCAGGAACTCGCAGGGGGTAGTCAAAGCGGGTCGGTGAGTTGGACCAGAAACTATCAATCCGTAGCCATACAAGTCTTCTATGCCCTTAGGTTTCTCGACTTTAAGAGGCTCCTTTGACATATAGTCTACGATCTGCGGACCTTAGTATAAGAGGGATGTATTTAGTATATGAATTACATTTAGCCTAAGAAAGATAATAGTGTATTAAGTATGAGGATTATAATGTATTTAGTACAAAAAACTAATATTTTATTTAGTATTAGAAGGATACTATTGTTTTTAGTATAAGAAGATTATTATTGTATTACATATAAAAAGGATAACATGGTATTAATTATATGAAGGATATTATCACATTGAACATAAGAAAGATATAATTAAGAAATAATATTGTATGTTTAGTACAAGGATGGTATTGTATTTAGTATAAGAAGGGCCATATTGTATTTAGTTTAATACGGCTATTATTGTAATTAGTATAAGAAGGATAGTATTGAATTTATAATAAGTATGATACTATGGAATTTAGTAATAAGTATACATAGGATAATATTGTATGATAAGAATGATAACATTTTTTAGTTTATACATATTTATTTCTGTTGGAAATACATTGTTCATCAATCATGCACAATACAATGATTAAAAGAAAACGTTTGAAACCAAAGAAATAATTCGTATTTAGTTTCTCTCCTTGCAGTAGTATTTATGCAATAACTGGGTGTGCGTTAAGACTTTTTTCTTGGTACAAGTCAGAAATACGTACTATAAATAATAAATATGAAAAGTGTTGAAAGAGAAATTTGATGATGAACGAAGATTGTTCATGCTAGGAATAGAACAAGAGGAAGCAGCGAGTAGTGACGGAGTCAGTAACAGATTGTTGAGAAAATCATACCTTTAGGTTGGGTCTTAGATTTCTTGACAGTAGAGGATTCTGGCAATTGAGGATAGGGTTTGTTGTATGTGTGCCCACAGTCTTCGCACTTGAATCCCTGCAAAAATCCAGTCACTTTTCATCTCAATTTAATTGATCGAACCTGCGTTGTTTTTATTGTTAAATTAAATAATCATTTTTTCTATTTGTATATAACCAAAATGAAGGTTAACAGTTGAGATCTGTTACAAGCTTTAATTGCCTGAAGGTTGATAGTTTAACACCTGTTGTGTGCACTTTTATTACACAGATTGCATACAAAACAACAAAAATATACAAGTGAGGGCGGACTTTCGTGTGGCATTCAACAAGTAAAACACGACAGGCAGTGGTATTTAAAAATACATCAAAAAGATTGGCCTCCCCATTCATGAGCCTACCTATCCCCTGACCACACTCCTTGATTCCACAGTGCCTTGGATGAGTGGTTTGGTTGGTTTCAAAAAAGGATGTTATTACATATGTATACATATATATAGTTAGTGAATATGGTGTTTATAAAAGTTTTATTGTCTTGTTAAGATCATGTTAGAACATCGACTCCAACACGTATCAACCTTAACCTTATATCCAAGGAACCAGTGGTTCAAGGGGTGGAGTGAGGGATGGGGGAGGGGGTAGGTTCCTGAGGGGTGGGAGGCAAACAAAGTTTTTTTTAATTATAATGCTGCATCTGTAAAACGCCATCGGAATTCATTCATGTGTACTGTATACCTTTGATAGTTTTAGGTTGTGGGCATGTGTTTGTTTCTGCCATTCATTCTCCCCTGTCTGAGTTTCAGCCAGAAACGCCACCTGTATAGTGTAAAGTAACCAATGAAAATCATGATGTGCTATGATTAAACGAACACAGTTTTCTGGAAAGGAAAGAATTTTCAAGACTACTCTCTACTATGTTTGTTTCCCCTTTTTTCTTACCAAAATTATGTTAACTTTCTCTAATGAAAAACTTGATTCCATATTTCAACTTAAAATTCCCCTAATAAGTTATAATGTTTTAAATTGAGTTGTTTTGTACCAAGATCGGTAAAAGTAATACCAAGAGCGTGGTATTTTTGTGAACAATGTGAAGTTATCTTTTTTACATAAAACTCCCAAAGGTGCATTTAAAAATGCAATACAGAATAATAGATGTATGTTTGATAATATAGTACATACACGCTCGACAACTTGTCTTGTGTTAATATTTCTTAGTAAGATTTACCAGAATCATCGATCCGTATCCAGTAGGTCATTTTCGCATTACGTGTTCGAGTTTTTAGTGCGCACATTTCAAACAACTCGAATTGTGTCGTTTTGCATTTGCAACATCCGCTCTTCATACAACGCTTTTAAAATACTTCACAGATAGTTAATAAGCCGATGGTAATTCGAGTATTTAACGTTTGTTTTTAAAGATTTGACCGGAAGATCTAATATTTAACCTCTTGAAATAGACTCGAACTTGGTATGGATATAGATAAGATTTATTTCCATACAGTGTCAGCAAGATTGAGTCATGAATGTGGCTTCTAGAGTCGTCAACTATTTTTTCCAAAGATTTGATCTTGTGGCCTAATTTAAACCCCACTTGACCCAGGCTTTATGCTGTCAAGATAAACATTTTAACCATATTCCGTCAAGATTTTGACAAACTGTTTTCTAAAGATTGAACACATTTAAGGTTTTAATTGACCTATTTTCTGACCGCTTTAACCGAATTTTACTAGAATATGTACCCATAAAAGCTCAAAGTATTCTAGAACTAAAGATTAAAGACGGTCTTGGTGTATGAGAAACTACCTACCACGTTCATTAGAATCGTCTGAATGGTGTAGCCAGGGGACCATCCGAGTCCTTTCTGATCCTTCCACTCCGTATGAATCAAGGCGAAGTCGGCAAAAATGTTCAGGCATACCTTAGTGCCCTTCTTTCCTGGCATCGTGGCGCCGCTGTTATACCTTCAACAGTTTTTGATTCTGGTTATATTGTATATTCCGATTATATTTCCGGTTATATTGTATTTTCCCTTATATTGTATATTCAATTAATATTGAATTTTCCGGTTATATTGTTTATTCCGGTAATAATGTATTTTCCGGTAATATTGAATTTTACGGTTTTATTGTATATCCCGGTAATATTGCATTTTCCGTGTATATTGTATTCGCCAGGCTTGTGTGTGTTATCAATACTGAAACATGTTTTTTTACCAGCATGTTTAATGCGTCAGCTTGCAACTTTTGATTTAATATCCGAATTCCCGTCTAAAGTCGTAAATTTAGTGTTGTCGGGGCGTACGTCAATTCACAAAACGTAAATCATCTATTGCAACAACCAAGTAAAACAAGGTTGTCGGGGTATAGTGAAATCACCCTGCAAGTCAGTGGGTTGGTCTATCACGCTGCACATGTATACTTTATTTCGCGAACTAATTTTCTGCTTATCAACATGAAACTTTACAGATATGTTGTCAATACTATAACGAAGTAAAAGGCGTGCATGTATGTCGCTATATTATGTGCACCCAGTTGTGTTCCCTTGTATTTTTGTAAACTTTGGATGCATATTTGAAATTGTGTAGTAAACCTTAAGAACCGTTTTCTGTGTATCAACATGGAACTTATAGGAGTGTCGAGTTTTGTAATACTATGTAGAAGTGCACGACATTATCTTTATGTATGTCACATTTTTTGTTGCAAAGATATGTGCACTTAGCAATTCAATAAAGCAACGTTCAGCTTTTTGAGTTTGGTTTGTAATCAATATAAAGTAGCGGATGGCAACATTTTAAGATTAAACTCAGCTAATATTCAAGTGTGCACCTCCTTGAATTGAGATATTGCTGTGGTATTAGTAATCTTCCGTGACTGTTTTGTGTTTTCATCTTTTAAACTCCTTTCTAAACAAAACACGTGTCATTGCATTTTTTGTTATCATCGACGTTTGCAAAGGGTCCGGGAGTTGTGAAACAGCATCGGAATATTGCTTATATGCTATACATCAAATATTAATAATTTTAAACAGTTAACAGATAACGTTTGTATTGATACCATAAATGATTTCCACAAACTTAAAGCCATCAATACATAGTTAGTAATTCATTTGTAGTGACACATAACAAGATGTCAACAAACCTGAAGCCATCAAAACCCATTTAATTATGTCTACGTTGTATTTATACAAAAACTGTTTTCCACATACCTAAAGCCGGCAGGCACGAACTCAGCGCTGGGTGATTCGTACGGGTACTTGTTGGGCAGGTACAGTATGAGATGGTAAATGATGTCGTCATGCCGGAAATTGCAGTGCCACTCGAACATGTTTTCCTCAAGTGGCGCTGCGGACACGTTTTCCTCGGGCTGTTGTTCCAACTCTTTGAGATCTTGCGCCAAACGCTTCATGGCGTTCTTTCGCACGTTGTCGACTGCCATTGTTGCGCCAAAACTGTACAATCGAAAGACCGCTAGCGTATTAAGTCATGCGTTATATTAATAACGTTTCAATGGTTATAAGAACGAGAGTGGTATTACGGGTAAGCTGTTTTGAATTTTAATTGAAGATTTTCTAGTTTCAAATAACTAGAGTTTTGCCTGAAGACAAAAGTACGTATATAATGTTCACCCATACCGAATCTGGAATATGCGCTCTGAAAAAAACTAACCCAGATCTTCTGCTATCAGTAAACAAAACTTAAAGACAAATTAAAAAAAACTACGCCATTTGTGTATTCATACATGCACAATTCACAATCTCCACGCAGAGATTTCGTTCCATGCTCTCACATACAATCTCACAAAAGTTCCTACCAGATGTGGTAGGTATTTGTTTGTGTCATATTATAAAAAGTAGTATTTTTATATTTAGAAAATAGTATATAAGTTATGGTTTGTAAAATAATTGTACCACGTGGCTTGGTTATGAATGCAAGGATTTGCTCATGAGATCTTTCAGTGACCGAAATTGCATTACATGAGGAATGTGTGTGTCACGGTAGATTTGCTAGAATTAAAAAAAATGATTGAAAATGGAAATATATTCCATTTTTGTTGTTATATTGAGCGGTGAGAAAAAACCGGAGAACCTTGAATTAAGACCACCCATGTCCGATCAACCTCCGCGCTTCCGAGCAGCTACCAACTTAAACAGGAGGTTACACTGCACAGTAGGAATTCATTTGTTGAGAACAAAATTTCGAAAATCAAATTCAAATTCATATCTAAAGAGCGCATCTCATGGTGCTACAGTTATCTACCACATACCACGTGACCTCGTTATTATGGCTTATGTGTATGTAATGTTCAATGACACAATATTAATTTTACTAATCTCGAAGTCTGCGAAGCCTGTTTCCAATGTTATCTTCAAAAGAACGCATGTTACGCATGTTGGACTTCGTTTTGTGATAAATACAAACATGTCACTGAATAAATTATCTGTTTGCAGCAAATGATCTATCAAGGTCCTTTTCATACATGCCGGTAGTGTACGACCATTTCTTATTGATTGCCTCAGTGCGAGTTATTCAACGAAACAGGCGACAAAGTAACACAGTAAATAATTTCCGCATTGAGCTCAATTGCAAAATTGTCCCAATAATCATATTCAACATGTCTTTGGGTGTAAAGCATTCGATCTATTACGGCTTGTAAAATATTGACTATATAATCGATAAAAAATTGAATGAGGTTTGCTTACTCAGCTATAGAGCAACTGAATATTTGAATGCAGTTTGCTATTTGATATTTGCACTGTATAAAATTTTCGATGTTGACCTTGAAATTTTGCATTCAAGTATCGACTAGTCGCATATGTAGCCGCATCATACCGATAACGAAGCTTAATATGTGTATGTACATAAGTATTATAACTATAGATAAAGCGCATATTTTAAAATTATGTGTTATTTCATTTAACCCATTTATGCCTAGCGTCTAGAAAAAAAGACTTTGCAAACAGCGTAGACCCAGATGAGACGCCGCATGATGCGGCGTCTCATCAGGGTCTGCGCTGTTTGCTTAAATGACTTTCAGTAAGTAATATTCTAAAAATAGAAATAAATATACGAGACATCCCTAATTTTGGAAATACCTTGATCCAATTAAGTAGGATTGGAGAGTCCACCAGTCATAAATGGGTTAATTTACGACGAGTAGAGCTCGATTGTTCATTGTCGACTCGGGTACTACTTACTTGTTCCCCGGGTACTCTTAGGTATACTTGCATGTACCCCGGGTACGTTAAATATACTTAAACGTACCCGGTCGATGTTAGACTGTACCCGAGTTGTATTCCCGCCCCAAATCCGATCCGATTAAGTATATTTTCCGTACCCGGGGTACATGTAAGTATACTTAAGAGTATCCGGGGTACATGTAAGTAGTACCCGAGCCGACAATAACCAATCGAGCGCGGGTAGATGCTTTAACAGACGTTGCATTATATCTATAAATGCCTATAAACTATTTAATAATCAGTGAATAACCGTGCTGGAAATAACTACATGTGCCCATGTGATTCAGATTTACTAATGTTAAATTACGTACAAAAAGACACAAGTGTAGAAGTTGTAAATGATGCATACAACTGAATATTGCATTTCATTTTAATATCGTTATAATAGCATTCAACACTGTTTATTAATGCATGTGGAGAATGTAGATAACTTTGATAATCTTATATAAATAAATAATTTATTTATGATTATTTTTATGAAAAGTCGGTCACGTATTAAAATCACACAATAGTAAATTCAACACAAACTTTACCTACCTTAATCGGTTATTTCTCAAGGTCGTATAACATACGTCAAGTGAGCTAGTGAATGATCATATATAGGCGTATAGCAAATCGAAACTGCTTGTTGAGGCACGTCTATTATGTACAAACATCGTCATATGCTATTTATAAGACGCTTTGCACACGGCAATGTTTATAATTAATGATAACCTCGTTATCGTGAGAAAAATATCAAAACTTGGCCATTTCTTGCTTAATTATCATTAAAATAAAGTTCTCTCTTTAAATAAAGATATATATGAGCAATCCAGGTGTGTTTGGATGTTTATTCGCTGCTGCGTTCGAATAAAACCAAATGTTTTGTCATTACATGTACCACATAATCATTCAAACACGTCACTGAAAATGAAGTGCATCGACGCTGTATTGCAGAAGATGTCGAGTACTGTATTAATAAATCACCGTTAAGAACTACCATTTGTTAATTCTAGTGCTTTCAATTTTCCGCGTCAATCACTATGATAAATTACCAGAATTATTGCGCAATAATGGATCAAATTGATGTAAGTCATAAAAGCACGTTCAGTTTATAGTTACAACTATAATATAACATGGTTGATTTCTTGCAAACGCTAAGAAAAAAATGTAAAGTGACAGAATTTCAGAGAATTGTCAGCAAAACAATCTTTAAATTTTGTTTGTTTAAGTAGCTTCTATGTGCCGTGTTCTGTTATTTCTGTGTGCATGCCTCTACATATTTCATAACTAAACGCCCCATGCCAATGTATGAACACATAATATAATTATATACCGGTAATGGTGAAAATATTTGTTGGTACAAAAGAAAACCACATAAACATAACCGGCAATAACGACTTAAAACATGGAGGTGTCCGCATTCATTTTCACGACGTAAGACACTTTCAATAAACTATGTTTTACGTGGACTTTGATCCTCCTATTTGGCTTTTCTCTGATGCAGATTTTTATTGCAATCAAAATAATTAAAATAAATAAATAATTGGTATAGTGTTCGTTTTCAATGTTGTTATTTATATCGTCGTATTAACGCATCTTATATGAGACAATGAAGATCACACTTCGTTATTTATACTGAATAAAATAAAAGAAATACGTCAAGTTCCATTGCCATGATATGCTATACTTGGTTCATCGTGCGTCGTCTAACCAGTGTTGATATTGTCATCAGCATCTAACCAAGTACGTTTTCCATTTTGTCGCATTCACGTAACGCGGGATTGAACAACAGGGGCGCACCGGATGTGTCGGCGGGACATTTTCCCTCCTCGATAAAACGACCACTGTCGCAAACGGCGTACATCGGGGAGTTCAACTTCCACTCGATGGCGTTGCGTCCGTCCGGACGACCTTCACAGGAAGGGTACGAAAAGTCGCAGGGGCGGCAATTGGGGCCGTTGCATTGGTTTCCATAATAGTCGCCTTTACAAAATGAAAAATGGAAATTTATGAAACCAGAATGCGGAAAAATTGTTTACTGTTAGGACTTTTGATGAAATTCAGTACTGTAGGATTGGAATGATATAAAATAGAAAAATGTACATATTTATTGAAAAGTGCAATTCACGGCGCCATTCAAACATAAATTGTGACTAAAGCAGACCCCGTACCAAAAAGATTAATATGAACAAATTAACCGAATGAATGAATAAATGCATGTTCGAACACTGTAGGTTTTTGTAACAGTATTCTAGGAAATAGACAACATAAGTGTAAGTGTATTTATGACACAATTTTATCATATATTATTCAATTGACGATGTTTATTCTTCGAAGTTACTCAAAAGAAACCACGGACCTTTCCTTTATAATGTATACGAATACGTGAACTAACAATGTAGTGCTTGTGGTAAAGAATGTGTTACCGGTAATAACAGTGGCTTTTAGTTTATGTAACGTTATCAATGGTTGAGCTTGAAACATGTGTATTCCAATTTAGAAATGTAAATAAAACGTTCAAAAAGTAAGGTACTCACATGCGTTAACCTTCAACGAGCGACTACCACAGTGGACGGTCCTGAAATCTTGACACAACCGTGTCCGCTCATCGAACAGCAATGGATACTCGCACTCTCGCGTTTTGGCTCCCGGCAACCAGGGAACTTCCGTTGTGCTGGCGCAGTCTATGTAGAGCTGACATTCCCGCGGGTGAGGAAGCTTCTCCTTGCTTCCGGGTTCACATATTGGAACCTCGTCTCCTGCGACTGATATTCAACAAGAAAAGAAATAAAATGGTGTATACTACTTTAATTAGTAAAGCTCGATTGGTCATTTTCGACTCAGATATTACTTAAAAGTACCCCGGGTACACTTAAGTATACTACAATGTACCCGGTGTACGAACAATATACTAACACGTACATCTGGATTATGGCTGAAAACATTTAAGTATATTTTCCGTTCTCTGTATACATTTTGTATACTTAAGAGTACCCGGGGTACATTTAAGTAGTATCTGAACCGACAACGACCAATTTAGCATTATGTAATGTTTATATAGCTGGCAGTACATCCGCGTATGGGTGGTCCCCTGTCTTTTCATTGCTTCCGGGGTTCACAGTATCCGACATCGTGACGTCCCATGGAACCGCCGTGGAACAAAAAGAAAACCTAATGTACTTTTGTTAACATTAGTATCATAATTATATGCTTCTGATGAGCGATCATCGATCCTATTATATTCTTGCTTCCAGAATCGCAGTTCGCTAGATTGCCTGTTAACTGGTGATAAACAAACGAAATCCAATATACATTTACTTTATAAGAAATTTTAAGTATTAATTATATGAACGTTGGCTTGATGCACGTGTGTCGTTCGGAGAAAACTGGGCTGAATGCATTTGCACAATGTGTCATCCTTGATTAGCCTGTGCCGTCCTCAAAGACACCATCTTCCACCAAGCCCGAATGTTCGTTAAGAAGAGTCGTCATTTTAACGCAAAATTCCATAATAGCGGAAAATGTCGTCACTGGCGGACTGCACTGGCTTATCTGGGACGACATTTTACGCACATGCATTAAGCCCAGTTTTCCAAGAACGAGGCTCATACAATTTCATGGTTGGCAATTTAACGGATGATGGGTCTCCTTCCTACGGGGTCTTTTGCAATCTCAACCAAGAATCTGCTGCAGAACAAAAGACATGTTTGAATACGTACTAGTATACACATCAATACTTAAGTCGGCAAGAATGCAGCACATCTATATAAACTAGTATTTAATTTTGTGTCGATCAATGTTTTCAATATAATTTACGTGTATATAATCTGAGCTTGTCTCGACGATATTAGGTTTTTTATGGTTAATAATGAGTTACTGTTAAATATGAAAGTTATTATTTCCTTACTCGACACAAATACAATTCCACTCAGTACCACCAATATAATTGAATTCATTTTCCGCAATTAAAGCCACCTGAATAAAACAGTACTTTATATGTAACCATCGCGTGACATATGTTTCAAAAACAAGTCAACAACGCACGTTTACTGAGCAGAAAAATTATGGGAATTTCATTGTTATTAATAATATCTACTGGCGTTCTGCAACATATGCGCGCTTGTTTAAAATTTGTTTTGTTTTCCCAATTTATACATTTAAGCACCCAATTTATCTTATTAAATGTGATACAAAATAGTCTACATATGCCCGATGGTTGTTTATTGCAAAACAATGAAAGATTGAAAATGCCCGTTGGTTGATTCAGATGTGTAAGGACGACTGGAAGGCATTCCAAATACGCATTATACATGTTTTAATGATCGTCATTGTATAGAAGCATGAACGATTATGATTAAGAATATGGCCGTATGCGTGCGTAGAACTAACCCCCAGTCATTATATGATAAATTGCCACTGTGGTGTGTTCACGAAAATCGTCTAACTTTAAGGCCACGTGCAATGTGTCACGGAGGCCATTTTTAGTCCGTCTCCCAGATAGGAGCCAGTGGATGCGGTCTTTGAGATGAATCGCTGCAGCTGTATAGACCCTGCTTTTAAAATCGTGTAAAAAGAAGGCGAAGAATTTTTTATTTCTAAAGAAACGACTTTAATATCAAACACTGGCGAATTTTAGAGGAGTACGCATATTTTGTTTCGTAATTGAAGGATAATTTGGACAGGCGAGACATGCTAATTGCGAGTCGATATCATACTTTTGACTTCGACACTCGACTTGTTTTCTATAAGCAAAGAAGGGAAACAAGTGAGGGTTATTCTGGTACAACCGTAACCGAAGCCTTTACTGGCAAGTATAGATCTGGAAGATCCTGCATGTCAGTGCAAGTTCTTATTAATTTGGGCATCGTTGAAAAAAGTCAACGGCACAAAGTTCAGCCAACCTTACTGCTCTATCTTTTCGGCGACGTTATCTATAGTAGGCAAATGACAATTGTATTTTGCCTTGATATACTGCCTTCCTTGTTACATTCTGTTTCCGCTGAGTAACATGACGTTAAAATTAACTGTATCAATCAGTTATAAAATAGTGTTTAAATTTCAATGACCTCAAGGTTTCTTTCAATGTGCGAATAATCATGTGGTACGGACGCGTGTTTCTGTAAGAAAAAAGTTATTTGTATTTGTTATTTGATGCCTAGATTAGCGAATAAGGTCTTTTGGTTCTTTACAGGCTCTATAAAGGTGAAGATACGTAATTACTTACATATTTTTAAATATTTTCTTCATATTTTATTTATAAAGGTTATCAAAAAACAATATATATATGCTACTGGACATAATAATAAAAAAATGAGCATTACAACTTGTTTTGAGCTCAAACTCAAGTGTCCTCCAAGTCAATTGTGTTTACAAACAATCAGTTTATTTACATTGCTGTTTACTCGCGAAAGAGAAAGTGACTCAGGTCACCACAAATATAACGATGACTTTTAACGTTTTCCGGTATCACTCACAAAGTAGGTCTCTTCTAAATGGATAACACGTTTGTAGTGATCTAATAAGTTACTTTCTGCTGGTAAAAAGTTGTTAAAATAGAATTAAAATTGAAATTTTTTTCGGCTATTTTTAGCATATGTCAACGCTCTGAGGCTACACATCACGTTAGTTGCAAAAATGTAAACATTTCTTCCAATTATGAAACGGGTTTATCTTCCATAATTCTTGACAACGTTGTACCTAAACTGTGTTAAAGAGTAACTGAAATCCGGTAAAAATTAGACCAGTTGATATGCATAATAATTGGATTTGTGACCTTTATAGAGCCTTTAAAACAAATACAACATGCAATTTAAGGTTTCTTGTAATATACTTTTGTGTAGATGTATTGCGAGCCATTGGAAGCGGCAATAGAGAAAGTTATACAGTAACGAAGACACTATTCTACTTATTATAATTACAATGATAATTGTAATCAAAACTTTATTAAAATTTTTATACGAAAAATGTACACGGACGCTCGCTTTATGCTATAGTGTAACCTCAGCAATTTATGCTATAGTGTAACCTCAGCAGTATTATTCCTTGTCACAAAATGCTTTGTCTTGACGTAGACGTAAACATTAAGACGTGCATTGTATGTGTGAATATTTACTTAAATGTTTGTTTAAAAGTGAGGATTTCAGAAAAATATCTAACGTCTTATGATATCATTAGATTTGGTAGATTTGCGTCTTTATTAGAATCCTGTAAACAGTAGGGGTTTTGAGTTAACAGTAATTTCGGACATGGGGGTAATTTCGGACAAAAATATTGAGTTACTAGAACTGATTGTGGCGCAGTTTCAACCTAATAATCGTTACTTAATTTTTATGTTATGAAAGCCTTCTCTAATAAACTTTTTCGACAAGTTCAGTAACAAGACAGTGTCCAAGGTTTGTGGCCCAAAGTAACATAGATATGTCATTCCAGCCTTATATAAATATCACCTTTTATGAAAACACTACTAAGTAGTGTCTAAATCTTTTAAGAATTGATATTACTATGATATTGTTTACATCTATTTTTAAACAGTGTAAATATTATGTTATCCCGTTTATATACATGAATACGGGCAAAAGCCCGCGTAGCGGGCGTTGACCGTTCATACATATGGAAATTTAGACCAAAAAAAATAGACAAGGGATGCATCTAAAAACAAATCGACACGCGACATATATTTTCGCGATGCAATTACCTCCCTTGTATACTTATCTTGTCCATGTTCTGCCTCCGTTTGTTTAGTTGCGAATTTATTTCATTCTATAAATTCAACATCTTTATGTTATTATTATTCTTACTAAACAATAAATAAAACTGTTTAAAAAATTGATTCATTGAATTCATGTACATCGGCGTTGATTTCGAGCTATCAAAATTTTAAGGGAAGCCAACCAATGCGCATCTACAGCGTCCGGTGCTTACTTGTCAGAATTCGTGACGCATTTTCCATTCGCTCTCAGTCAGCTGTTTTACGTGTGATCATGGGCAATATTCTGGTGAGTTTTGATTGTTACCCATCAGCAACACATTTATTCACAAAATTTAACAATATTCCGATTAAATTTTTAGTCTTTTAGCTTATTTTAAACGTATTTACACCGAGTCTGCTCGCATCCCAAATGGTAACACATCACTATATAAAGTTTAGGCCTAAAACCTCCAAATCTTATACCGTTGGATTTTCGTACCAAAATCTTTCTAAACAAATATCCCAGATTCAAAATCAACAACAAAAACATGACATTTATAAAGTGTCTGCATCATTTATCAAACTTTAAGATATTTGTTGGTTTTCTGTTTTTAGAAGCTGTTCTGCCAAGGCAAGAGCTGGGCATCACACACGCCATTCTATCGATCAACACTGACAGTTTTCGTTTCCAGAAATCAAAAAAGAAGGGATTCCTGAACTATCAACGTTTCCAAGCTATACACACAGTTGTTAGCTGTGGTGATCTTATTTATTGGTTCTGTTGGTTTACTTGGATGGAACATGTGTGAACTTTTATAGAACTTTGAAAAGTCTAAATCTGTCTATTCATAAACAAAAATCAGCTATTGCATTCTACGATCAGATGTGCAAACATTGTCAAAGGGTTCAGCGTTCGCACAGGGCTTGAAAAGTGCTTGAAAGCGAGTCTTAGGCTTGAAAAGCCCTTGTACAAAGGTTGGCCTTGAAAAAGTGCTTGAAAAGTGCTTATTTCAAGTAAAAAAGCCTTGAAAATGTTTATTTCTGCTCAAAATTACTTTTATCATGGCTTTAATTATAAACTTATATCGTTCTTAAGGGAAATATTACGAAAATTTATCATAAATTCCTTCGCGCAAAAAGTTGAGTACGAAATAAAAGTTTTGTTCACTTTTGAGTACAAAACGTTATGTGTACACGTCATAGATTATGTGTACAACGTCAGAGGTTCTCTATTGTGATCAATTTTCGCGAGTGAAAACGCAGCGATGCGAAAGTGTCGTTTCAAACCAGGCAATATTCCTGGGTACAGAAAACAAATGACATTCGAAAAGCACATTGTCGAGTCAGTAAGAAAACCATTGATGTCTAGGCGATGGGGAAAAGCGCTTTAAAAAGCCACGAAAAAGGGAAAATAAGTAATAAAAAAACTAAGTATGTAAAACACTGTGTTGTGATCATTTTTAACCAGGTTTTCCGAAGGAAAAAACTGGTTATTAGATTGGCGAATGCGGGCGGGCTGGCTGGCGGGCTGGCGGAATAAGCTTGTCCGGGCCATAACTATGTCGTTCATTGTCAGATTTTAAAATCATTTGGCACATTTGTTCACCATCATTGGACGGTGTGTTGTGCGAAATAATTACGTCGATATCTGCAAGGTCAAGGTCACACTTTGAGTTCAAAGGTCAAAAATGGCCATAAATGAGCTTGTCCGAGCCATAACTATGTCGTTCATCGTCAGATTTTAAAATCATTTGGCACATTTGTTCACCATCATTGGACGGTGTGTCGCGCGAAATAATTACGTCGATATCTCCAAGGTCAAGGTCACACTTTGAGTTCAAAGGTCAAAAATGGCCATAAATGAGCTTGTCCTGGCCATAACTATGTCATTCATTGTGAGATTTTAAAATCATTTGGCAAATTTGTTCACCATCATGGGACGGTGTGTCCCACAAAAGAATCACGTCAATATCTCCAATGTCAAGGTCGCCACGACTAAAAATAGATTAAAAAAAAAAAAAAAATTACAAAGGGGGTTAATTTTTTTTGGTCATTTCAAAAGTTCAGTTTGAGTTTTCTCCCTTTATCAGATTTTTTTTTCACAATGAAAACCTGGTTTTGTGACAATTTTGTCCCTTGTTAGTAAGATGTAATTCTAAACATTAGCAAAAAGCTTGTTTAGTTAATTCATAATGCCATTAATATGCATTTCCTTTCTATTGTGTACCGGTAATTAATAAATTCGTTGTTACTTGTTGTTCCATGATAAATGTTTTATGCGCTCGTAAAAAATCAGCATTGTTAATTTTGTAAAAGGTAATAAAATGTTACTTCATAGATTCCACAGTTTTTCAAAAGATAACATCACTTTGTAATTTCATATACGTAAATATTCTTGTAAGTTGATGATCGCGTTTTAGTATTACTTATTGTGCTACTATTATTTTATGTGCAAATGAATGATGTGAAGTGTTTTATATCTCCAAACAATTCCTCAAACCTTTTTATATATGTACTGAATATATATACTAACATCATTTACATGCTTCTGCTAGCGGCTCAGCCAAGAACAATGACTGATATAAATAAGCTCATATGATTACTGATAATCTATATCTTATTGTATGTGTTATTTGAATGTTTAAATAAAAACATATGGATGATATAACATTATGTTTATTTGCATTCAAATTGTAACTATACAGCTACAAACTAAGTGTATGCAGTTTAGACTGTGATTTATGAATTGCTACAAAATGGCTAGTTTTTTAGTGTCAACAAAATTTCAACTATTCGCCAATAGTTTGCGAAAGAAAATTAGAACCTTGCAAGATACCTGTATTTATGAACTATTTTAATTTTCAAAACAAGTATGCTGTCTTTCTGTTCCACATAATGATAATACAAAAAATCCTGTCAAACAAAATTGATTTGACACTTCACATTATTTTGATTATGTTAAATCAATGTATGCTAAATTAAAATCAACTGCTTTAGCAAGCTTATGTTGATTTGACACATTTGCTGAAACAAACTGTTTCCTTGGTAAGACCAGTACTAAGTGTCTTTAGGGTGATCTAAAGAACGCTCCCACATAAGGGATCAATACAGAGGCCTCCCAGTGACTTAGCAGACACCAGTGATTTTTTACCTGCGAGTCCTGTGTCCTGGACTCACAAAAACCTCTGGAGATGCAAAGTTTTGAATTATGCGAGTCACAAAAAATGCATTGAAATTTCTAAAAAAATAATATCTTTTAATATTTGGACTCATTCTTCCAATTCGGGGACTCATAGATTTGCAAGTTATTGAGTCCCAGGACTCATATGAGAAAACTTGTAAAAATATCACTGAGACGCCATATCCACTATACCGCAGCCATTGAACCAGCTTTAAATTTCTGCGGCTAGAAAACACACACAATTATAAGATGCTAGATCTTAAAGCTAGGAACATGTTACTCGTTTGAAGATTGACTTTTTTGGATGCATTACTTTATTATTGAAACAACTATAATATTTTGAACACAATAATGTCCATATATTTATTTAAAAAATACATCGTTATCAAAAAAGCTTTTGCCTGTAAATAAGGTAGCACCTATAATCATATTAATATGCAACCATGTTACATATTAATGCATATAAAAGGTAATTGTACAAAAATGACTATAATTTGTTAAAACGCTTTACATGTGGAATAAGAATTTAAACCATATTATGCATGAAATGCACAATTTCCAAGATATAACACCCAGTAACCATCATCAGTCTCTTAAGTAACTAGCTGTGATTTCATCCTTGAGGTGTACACTGTAGCCTTACAGTCACAAAGCCAACAAACTGTCACAAACCACACACGGCAATTACGTCACTCGTTGTTTGCATGACTACTCCATGCATTGAATGCATACAAGTGCTGTCGCTCATGCACAGCCTGGGCTCTCATTGACCAATTGACTATTTTCCAATACAGTGACGCTCCGCCTTTTGGCAGGCTTTAATTGGATGATGAGATAGATGTAAATGAAAGAGGATCATAAATCGGCTCTCAAAATATCCTGCAAAGTGGATAACACTTTGATCTTAAGAATGGATAGTTGCAGTTACTAATCAGTAAAAGTTAAGCACTCCACACTCTGATGTTGAAGTTCAAGTGCACCAAAGAGGGAACTTTAAAAAGCTTGTGAAAAGCACTGAAGAAATTAGGCAATCATATTTAACTGCATGTGTATATAACATATAAGACTCTTTTTTTTTGCACATCATGTCTTTGGCACTAATAACTATATTGCACATGTTTTGTGCATCTTTCATGTTTATAAAAGCATCATGGTAGTAAATATATATTTTTGCAAAATTGAGTGACTTGCATTACTTTTAACAAGCCAGTAGTCAAAAGAGTTATATGAAAATGGTCTCTGGAAAACTTAAGATTAAATACAATTTTTATTTGATTGAAAAGTTCATAATATTTTGTATGGCAAATTTCTGAAATGATGTTGGAAATAGTAAATTAATTTCGGTTTTATATAACAACATGAATTTGTATTGAACTATTTGATCGTTTATACTACTGTACATGTGTGGACCTTTTGGTAGGGTACGTAATACTTTTTCACGAATTTGCTTTGTACATTAAATTGTTAAAAATAGTATTATTATGATATTGTTGTTCCTACTTTAGTGTTTATACACCTAGTTGAATGCAAAGATAACTACACAAAAGTTAAGGTGCCTGTTTTCTTGATGTACAACATCCTTTATGCACTCAGTCACTACTAGATATAGTAAGTAATGGCACAGTCTGTGGAGTTTTTAACAGACAATATAATCTCACCCTCGCTTGTTGTACGTCTGTATTTCAGCAGGAGATCTGAGCTAGTTCCAAGATGGATTTGACCACAATAGTCGGAATGCTTTGCTCCATGTCCTCATTCAGCTTCCAGCTGGTCGGGATGTTAGTATGATTACAGAATCTGCTCTGGTAAAATTCAAAATGAGCCTCCCTTTGGGAAAATTTGGGTTTAACCCTTTCAGTGCGGGAACCGAATTTTGAAGGCCTTTGCAAACAGTTTGGATCCAGATGAGACGCCACAAAACGTGGCGTCTCATCAGGATCAGAACTGTTTGCTATTCTGATAATATTCTTTGAAAAAATCGAAGAAAATGCTAATTTTAGCAATTCAGCAGACGACATTTTAGCAGACGACAAATTTCCTAGCATGCAAAGGGTTAAAGTATGTGTTTAATGTATGTCGTCAAAGATTAGCCTGTGCAGTCTTGATGCTAATCAGGGACGACACTTTTTGCCTAAAGTGGATTCGACTAAGAAGAGACTCTTTAAAAGAAAAATACATTACAAGCGGAAAGTTTTTTCCCTTATTAGACTGTATGGTCTGCACAGGCTTATCAAGGGAAAAATCTTTACGCACATGCATTAAGCCCCATGTTCCTTTAGTGGGACTCAATTTTAACCCTTTCAGTGCGGGAACCGAATTTTGAAGGCCTTTGCACACAGTTAGGATCCAGATGAGATGCCACAAAACGTGGCGTCTCATCAGGATCCAAACTGTTTGCTATTCTGATAGTATTCTTTGAAAAAAATCAAAGAAAATGCTAATTTTAGAAATTCAGCAGACAACATTTTAGCAGAAGATAAATTTCCCAGCATTCAAAGGGTTAATTTGGAGTGCTTAACTTTGTCAGATTTATTGTAAGGCTTGTGTTTATGATGGTTTGTATTGTGCTGTATTGTGCTGTTTTGTACTGTTTGGGCAATCGGTCACTTGCCTTAAATAAAGGACCAACTAATTGTTTTTAATGAAAATTCAATACTGCTCCAGCAGCTGGAGTTTCACTTCTTTATATTGCTTCGTAAAACTTCTTAGTAAAATGACTAGACAACTTAAGGGTCAAGAAAAGTATTGGGGTATTCTGAGTTTTACACAGCTTTTAGTTAATGCCATTCAGGCAAGTATCATGATGATTATTTTCTCCATTGACAATTTTGTTCAGCAGGATATTTTAAGAATGGTTTGAGCTAAGATCATCCAAGTAATTTTAATTCGATTTGAAAAATTCCCAATGGAAAAAGTATATATTTTTCCCAAATGGGACCTAAAAAAATCCCAATTGACCCCCCCTCCCCAATTTTTTATTTGTGGACCTCAACATTTATTTTATCTCTCATCCAGCTCTATAAGTTTAACCTAATAAGTAGAATATTGAAAAAACTTGTGATCTCAATTTTGAAGCATTTGTTAGCAAAACATCAACAACACTAATTTCCCAAATTTAGTCAAAACGCTAGGATTCTTTCCCAATCCAAAGGGACCCAGCCTCATTTCAAAAATGTTGAGAAATAAACCCACTGGTTATTGTTCTGATTGGTATGAACAGGATGAAGCTCATTGATTTGAGGTCCTTCATTAATCTTGTCAGATGTTAAGGTCACATTAGTAATATTAAAACCAAATCCAAACAAGACCTTTGCAATAAAATAAGATCGTATAAATATACTAAATACAGGGGGGGCCTATTCCCAAAGGAAAAGAAGTATATATTTTTCCCTAATGAGACCTACATATTTCCATTGAATTAATCTCAAATCCAGCTCTATACGTTAAGCCTTAGTTAATATAATAGTGAAATCACTTGTATTCTAGTGAAATCACTTGTATTCTAGTGAAATCACTTGTATTCTAGTGAAATCACTTGTATTCTAAAAATTTTAGTATTTTTAGCAAAAAAATAACAAAACTTATGTACCAATTTTAATGAAAACATCTAAATTTTTCCCAATGCAAAGGAACCCAGCCCCATTTCCAAAAGGGTGGAAAAAACACAACACTACAGTCAGTCCTGAGGGGAGAAAGATCACTATAAAATATTACAAAATCTCTTATTAATTGCACATATTTACACCATGGCTGCAAGTTTTGGGGTTATACATTTCTTCTTTTTTAAGGCTGAAAGTAAAGTTAAATTTTAACATTAATCTGTTTTTTTCAGAAACGTATGCCATGGGATTGTGAAGAAAGGATCTACAGGGGACATGTCACCATTCACTTTTATATCCTATTTTGTTGCGTAAGTATTGCATGTATTAGCCTACTTATTAAATAAAAACTAATGAGATATTTATGCAAGTACAAATATTAAGACATACAAATATTAAGACATTTAGCGATTGTGACAGTAGTCACCTGGAAGTTTCATTCCTTAATATAAGTGAAAAATTAAACTTGTATTAACTTGATGAAAATGGTCTTAAAGCAATTTATATACATTCTAGCATATGTATACCTGGATTTATCTTTAACTTTAGAACATTAGGGCAGTTCCAAAATGTATGCTAAGCCATAATTTTTGTTGAAATAAATACTTGTATCCAAATAGGAGAAACTCTAATGTGGAAGTTATTTAAAATAATATTCAAGTAGTTTAAAAATATTTGTGGTACTTTTTCCAATTTGTATTATCTGTATTTAATCATTTATGTATTATTTAAACATATTCCTGTCATTGATAAAAAACTTGCAAGACATTGACTTTGATTTACTGCATCTTTCGTAGAGCTTAGTGAAGATATCTTGAGGCTTTGTAATTCTGTAATTATTTGAGCTTCAGTCGGTAAAAATGGGGCTTAATGCATGTACTTAAAGTATCGTCATATATTAGCCTGTGCAGTAAGCACAGGCTTATCAGGGACAACACTTTCTGCTTTAAGGGTATTTCTTGTTTAAAGGAAGTCTCATCATAGCAAAAATCCAGGTTAGGAAGAAAGTGATAGGCGCAGGTTCCCAGAGCGGATAGGCGCAGGTTCCCAGAGCGAGGTTGTTGTGTAACCAAATCATTGTGTTAAGCCTTTGAGCGCTGGAACCCGAATTTGAAGGCCTTTGCAAACAGTTTGGATCCAGATGAGACGCCACATTTTGTGGCGTCTCATCAGGATCCAAACTGCTTGCTATTCTGATAGTTTTCCTTGAAAAAAAAAATCGAAAAAAATGCTAATTTTAGAAATTTAGCAGACAACATTTTAGCAGACGACAAATTTCCCAGCATGCAAAGGGTTAACTTAGGCTGAATCATTTCTGTTTCTACAGGTGCGCAGTTTGGCTCAAGTACGGTCTAATGGTGCAGAACACTGTTGTGATAGCAACAAACTCGTTTGGTAGCATCTTGAACTTCATATATATCATTGTCTTCTACAGGTACAGCTCTAAAAAGGTAGGATTTATTGTACCGCTTCAAACAGAGTTTGAGAATGGGTAAATTGGAATAACTGCTTTTGTTGATCTGTTGGTCAATCCATAGTGTTTGTTTCACCATTTTTGGAATGAGGTTCTTTTGCATTTGGAAAATTCTTGTAGTTTTGGCTAAAACTGTGAAATTGGACTGTGTTTTTTTGTTGACAAATACTTTAAACTGAGAAAAAAAAGTGTTTTGAAGTATTATATTTACTGGGATTCAGCTGGTAGTGCTTTAAAGCGTAATTAATTAAATGTTGAAACTTATTTGCAATTTTTGTTTTCCCCTGCCAAAGGCGGAGGTATAAAGAGAATTTGGTCGTCCATCCGTCACAAAATGTATTATTGGCGGGGGATATTAAAAAAATATATTAAATAAATTTGCTTGTTTTGTTTTTTAACCTTCAGTTGGCAATTTTAGGCAGTCATTTGGAAAACATATTTACACTAGTTTGATAAATAATGTTTTAGCAATCTCTAAATGACAGTTGTTTAAACATTATAAGGAGTTTTGATGCGTAGAAATAAGATCAAGTCAGTGCTGTTTAATAGCCATGCATCAGAACAGCATAGAGAGGTGAAGTTGGAGACTGTATGTAATTAAAGAGGGTATAGATGATTTAACTAGGAAATTACATGAAAATCTAGTTAACCATCGTTAATTTCAATTTGTAACTATTGTATTTTTATTCTTTGGTTATTAATCCTTAAGTCATTTATGAACTTATGACTATTCACTTAACTATGCTTATCACTTTATGTAAGCATTTGCAGTACTGGTCGTGGTTTACATGAAACAGCTTACAGCAACTACTATGCATATATAATTGAAGTTTTACATTTGAAGTAAGTTAATACTCACCAATCTCTGTTGTTTGGAAACATGATGGGAGATCACTGACAGAGAATGTATTATCAAAGTGGCATAAGTACTTGAGCATGCTGTGAGACAGACTGCAGTGTGTGTTTTTCGTTCAAATTAGAGGGACAGGCCATTCCCAATGGAAAAAAAAAGAACATATTTGTCCCAAATAGGACCAGCATATTCCCAGTTTATAAAAAAAATAAAAAAATAAATAAGTTTCAACATCTCATCAGGATCCAAACTGTTTGCTATTCTTATAGTATTCTTTGAAAAAAATCGAAGAAAATGCTAATTTTGGAAATTCAGCAGACAACATTTTAGCAGACGACAAATTTCCCAGCATGCTAAGGGTTAAGTTTCTGTATTATATCTTGTGAATGCTTTCACCATGCACGTTGGAATGATGGTTACTAGGGATGGCACATAGTGATGTCAAAGGTCAAGGTCACAAGGGCTTGTAATATGGAATTCCATTATTCTTAAAATAATTATAAGTAAACTGTCTACACTTTCAGGTGTGATACAACACTATCTGGCCATTTGACACGTTATACCCTGATAAGAACATGTACGATTTTATGGTACTTCATGGGGTTGATGTGTTAAAGCATGTAATATATATATGGTGTTTACGTTTACTTAAAAAACCTGTTAAAACCAGATTCAAATATCCTTTTATTGATTTGTATTGCTTGCTGCTGTTGAACTTTGCACATTTTTTAAGTGGGAGCTGGGGGACAAACATGTATTACAAACATCTGTTGTTTGGTTCTGTAATTGAACATTTGTACATCATTTAGTTCTAAAAGATGCTGAGTATTTAGTGACTTAATGGTTTCACATACCAGGATTTTCTTTAAAAAAAAGATAATATATATATATATATATATATATATATATATATATATATATATATATATATATATATATATATATATTATTTTTTTTTATATTAAAATGCACAACTGTAAAATTGAACATTTATGCAAATTATCATATATTCAAAATTTCATACTCAGTTTAATAGATTTCTGTGCCATTTCAGCCTCAGTTCAATCAATTTCTGTTCCTTGGTGCTGTGATGATTGTCAGCCCTTTAGTGTACATTAAACACTTCCAGACGGACGGACAGCTGGCCCTGAGTCACCTTGGGTCATACTGTGTCTGCCTGACCATCATTGGATATGGGGCACCCTTGGTCTCTCTGGTAGGTTTTGAGCAGTCTTCTTTATAATACTTAAAAAAAAATTTTTAGCTTGATGGCATTGTAAGCAAAAGGCTTATTGAAACGCTCTTGAGTCAATTTCCTTGGTAAAACCAGTACTTGGTGTTTTGTGGGAGAGTTCTCATAGAGGGCATTGAAACCTCACAGTTGCTAGACGGACACCATATCCACTTCACCAAGATGACCTACAATTTATGTTAATAATACTTGTTAACATGAACTTCTCGATTCCATGAAACTAAAGTGTAAGTGACTGTTTGTGTTCTCTCTTGTTTTGAGCAGTCTTCATAATGGTCTTTATTAATACTTGTAATTATGAACTTCAAGATTTCATAAAGCTTATGAGAAAAAGACTGTTTTCATTGTATTTACTGTAAAATGATTAAACTAGGTAAAATATTTGTGATACTAACTATTAACTAGGTATCTGAAATTTTGGTTTCAAGATCGGTGAGGATTTTTCTTTGTGAAGACTGCTATTGGGAAACATACTTCTGAAGATTGTAAGCATTAAATGTGACTATATAAACTGATTATAAATTATTTGCTTATTGGGAGGGGGGATATTAAGATGCCTTTAATCCATCTGTTTGTTTGTCTTTCCATTTGTCGGTCTGAGTCATTCCTAACTATCGAAAAGATTTTCACGTCCGCTACAGATAATACTTTTTTATATGATTGTCCTTGAAATTGACTCAAATTCTCAGGTCATGGAGACAATGTGAAGATGCGTAAGTCATGCCAGGTCAAGGCCAAAAACACATCTGAATGCAAAATAATCAAACCCCTATTTTGTGACTGCACATATCCTCCTTACCATTTGAAGGCTTTTCATGAAACTATGCTCAAATGTTAAAGGTAGTAAGGCAATGGGCTGAAGGCATAATGCATGCCAAGCCAAGGTCAAGGTCACATGTGAAGGTTGAATGTTTGAGCCTAAATTCTCATGTGTAAATTATATTCATGCCTTAAATATTGATCACATTGATGCAATGTGCAGAACGCATGTGGCAGTAAATCCACTTCACTGACAAGGTCACCATTTGAAGGTCACCAAGGTATGGCAGGAGATTATACCTGTCTTTCGGACTGCGGTGAATATGTTCGTCTTTTATAAGCCTTGTTGGTATGAATATCTTTTAATCAATGAGTAGTTGGTCTATTATATGTTTAAATATCTTTAAAAAATACTTGTTGGCAACTTAAAACAAGACACGTCTGGTAGAAGGGGAAGGGGGGTCTTCTTGTCTACAAACTTCTCTTGTTTGTTGTTGGAGGCTTTTAGGCTGGTAAAATACAAATTATTAAGGCACAAAATACAACAGTTTATAATGTGAATCCATTTAATTTAGTTGATTGAGATTAATTTGATTATTGAAATCATATATGTGTTTGAATTATTATAAAATTGTATCATCTTTAAAAAATCCACACATTTAGTATATTACATTAACTAATGATATTAGACTTTGCATGTTAATGACCGTTAAACAATTATTGTCCTGGTTGAGCTGATCAACTAAAATCCACCAATATTTGTGTCTTTCTAATTATTTTTGTTTCACAGTATTTTTTTATTCCAGTCGGACATTGTACATTCCAAAAGCACTGAGAGTCTTCATTTTGTGTTGATTCTTGCCAACTTTCTACTTGGCCTGCTCTGGACCTTGTATGGATTACTCATTGCAGACAGATATGTTCAGGTAATGTTACTGGTTCCATGTATGGATTACTCATTGCAGACAGATATGTTCAGGTAATGTTACTGTTCCATGTATATATTACTCATTGCAGACAGGTATGTTCAGGTAATGTTACTGTTCCATGTATGGATAACTCTTGAAGACAAATATGTTCAGGTAATGTTACTGGTTCCATGTATATATTACTCATTGCAGGCAGATATGTTCAGGTAATGTTACTGTTCCATATATGGATTACTCATTGCAGACAGATAAGTTCAGGTAATGTTACTGGTTCCATGTATGGATTACTTATTGCAGACATATATGTTCAGGTAATGTTACTGTTTTCATGTATGGATAACTCTTGAAGACAAATATGTTCAGGTAATGTTACTGGTTCCATGTATGGATTACTTATGTTACTGGTTCCATGTAATGATAACTCGTTGCAGACAGATATGTTCAGGTAATGTTACTGGTTCCATGTATGGATTACTCATTGCAGACAGATATGTTCAGTTAATGTTACTGGTTCCATGTATGGATTACTCATTGCAGACAGATATGTTCAGGTAATGTTACTGGTTCCATGTATGGAAAACTCTTGCATACAAATATGTTCAGGTAATGTTACTGGTTCTATGTATGGATATCTCATTGAGGACAGAAATGTTCAGGTAATGTTAAAGTTGAATTTACATACAATACACATTGTTTTTGTTTTTACCAACTGTAATTCAAATGTTTAGTTTACTTAACTTTAAAAAAGTAATTTAATTCAACCCAAAATATCAGTGAAACGTATGGATGCTTCATGATGATGCTAGTTATTAGTGTTCAAAGGGCAATAACTCCTACAAAACTAAATGGAGGGGAAATAATTGACAAAATCTACTACATGTACAGCCTGTAGGGATACAGCAAATACAGACTCCCTTTATCAAATGCATTCAAATATGTTTGTCTATTTTGATCACTTGATAAATCTCAGAT
Source organism: Dreissena polymorpha (assembly GCF_020536995.1). Taxonomy (NCBI): domain Eukaryota; kingdom Metazoa; phylum Mollusca; class Bivalvia; order Myida; family Dreissenidae; genus Dreissena; species Dreissena polymorpha. The sequence continues at coordinate 132,863,664 of NC_068356.1, read as the reverse complement.
GACCTGTTTCAAATGCTATCAAACTAATTGGCCACTGTTTTCCTTAAATGACTACTGAAAACTTAATAGCATTCTTTACATTTTTATTTTCAATTTGGGACTAATTTTACAAATTTTTAATGATGGCCTCGTGTCAAATTAACAAATAACTTTCCAACCAACATAGAGCAATTAGTCATGTTCTTTTCAATATACATAGCGCACTAAGTCTTGATCTTTCTATTAGGTATAGAACATTATGTCTTGTTCTTTCCAATAGACTTAAAGCACTGAGTCTTGTTCTTTCCATTAGGTATAGAACACTAGGTCTTGTTCTTTCCATTAGACATAGAGCACTAAGTCTTGTTCTTTCCAAAAGACATAGATCACTAAGTCTTATTCTTTCCATTAGACAGATCACTAAGTATTGTTCCCTCCAAAAGACAAAGAGAACTAAGTATTGTTCTTTCCATTAGACATAGAGCCAAAAGTCTTGTTCTTTCAAAATACATAGAGCACATAGTCTTGTTCTTTCAAATACACATAGAGCACTAAGACTTGTTATTTCCATTAGACATAAAGCACTAAGACTTGTTCTTTCCATTAGACATAGAGCACTAAGACTTGTTATTTCCATTAGACATAAAGCACTAAGACTTGTTATTTCCATTAGACATAAAGCACTAAGACTTGTTCTTTCCATTAGACATAGAGCATTTAGACTTGTTCTTTCCATTAGACATAGGGCACTTAGACTTGATCTTTCCATTAGACATAGGGCACTTAGACTTGTTCTTTCCATTAGACATAGGGCACTTAGACTTGTTCTTTCCATTAGACATAGGGCACTTAGACTTGTTCTTTCCATTAGACATAGGGCACTTAGACTTGTTCTTTCCATTAGACATAGAGCACTTAGACTTGTTCTTTCCATTAGACATAGAGCACTAAGTATTGTTCCCTCCAAAAGACATAGAGCACTAAGTATTGTTCCCTCCAAAAGACATAGAGCACTAAGTATTGTTCCCTCCAAAAGACATAGAGCACTAAGTATTGTTCCATCCAAAAGACATAGAGCACTAAGTATTGTTCCCTCCAAAAGACATAGAGCACTAAGTATTGTTCCCTTCAAAAGACATAGAGCACTTAGTATTGTTCCCTCCAAAAGACATAGAGCACTAAGTATTGTTCCTTCCAAAAGACATAGAGCACTAAGTATTGTTCCCTCCAAAAGACATAGAGCACTAAGTATTGTTCCCTCCAAAAGACATTGAGCACTAAGTATTGTTCTTTTGAATACACATAGAGCAAATCTTGTTGTTGCAGATAAAAAATATTATTTTGATTAAATATAGATCACTAAGTTTTCTTCTTTGATAGTTTTTATGCATACAAAATAACTGTTCAAACAAATTCAACTAAGTACTTGTCTATTTTCAGGTCCCCAACTTCTTGGGAGCAATGTTAGCCTTGATACAGCTGTCACTGTTTGCCATATACCCACGGTCATCTCATAGCCGTAGTAAAGTGATCCACAGCTGATATTTCCCTTGGCCCATTATCAAAAACATTCTCAATTTGTTATGATTAGATTAGAAGATGACTCAGCTGAGTATCAGGAATGTCTTTCAGCTCAAGAACAAATCTCAGCTATAAGAATATGCTCATATTCCTCCTCAAACTTCGGGTTGAGTTGGACTCAAAACTCAAAAGACTCTAATGAACACCAAAGTGAGCATGATGGTCAAAGGCATCTCAAAAATTGAGATAAAAACTCAAAGTTGAGTCAGAAGACATGTATTGACTTAAGTATGTTAGTGATTTTAGTGTGGATAATGGAGATTATATAGTCATTATAAACTATTTGTATTCATGTTTTACCTGTTAACAGAAAGAATGGTCTTACTGGGTTAACATGTGAGGATATGGAAGAAGATAATACTCTATAGTTATTATATAGAGAATATAATGTGAGTGTCGGATAGAGATCAAGTTTATCATACGTGTAGTGCGTGGCTTGCCGAGTGCTACATAGTTTCGAGCCGAGCGTGATTAACTTGATCTCTATCCGACACTCACATAATATTCTATTTATCCTATTATTTTGTGGTCGTTTATCGTTCAAAAAAAGTAAAAATACTTTAACATTCAAAGAGACAGCGCTGGTTTTTCAAGTTGACTCCGAGGTGTTTGTTTATTTCAACGACATCATTTGCAATGACGTCACATTGAAACATATAGTGTTCTTTAGATAGAGATCGGAAAACCATGGTCTAAAAATAGCGATAGTATAAAGCTAAAGTTTATACGATCGTTGTTATACTATCGATTTTCATCTGGTAATAGGATAAAAACTATTCCTTACACACTATTTACCTGTTAACAGAAGGAAATAGTCTAGGTGGGCTTTCAAGTCTGGAAAATGAAGAAGATTATACTCTATGGTTGTGATAAATTATTTCTTACCCACTATTCACCTGTTAACAGAATGAAATGACCCAATAGTGATGCAGTGGTTAAACCCAGGTGGCGGATTGATCAACTTGCTTATTTGACCAAAATTGTTTAAACACATGGTTACTTTTGTTCTTTTTTGAATCACAAGTACAAATAAACTAAAAATCCCCTCATTTGAAAATCATGCTCCTACTTTTAAACGTAATGAAACCCCCTACAACCACCAAACGGCTTGACAATTTCATCTGATATAAGAAGGAGCTATATAGTCAAAACCTTCAGTGTATGAAGCATCTATAAATGTAGCCGTTTAAGCTATCTTAATGCTGACAAAATAATTGTATATGTTGTGTGTGTGTTTTTGTATGAAATGTTTTGTGCAATATTTACATTTTTTCGGGTATTGCATTTGTTCATGATTGTTTTGCTGATATTGCAAGCAGGTTATAATTGTAAAGTATTGAGTGATGCAGGGCTTCTTTTCTTTTAACACTAGACTTCACGAGTTGTTCTTTAATGGGAAGAATGACACAGGGTTATTTAAGATTAGATTGTTTTATTTCAAATTACAGTATAAGACATGAAGCAGATTTTAAGATATTCAAATATACTGAATCAAGTGCTGACACTGAAAGAATTTCATATGAGAAATAAATTGTACAGCTTTAACGCTCAACACCCCCTTAAAAAGACCAAACATAATATCAAGGTAATATCATATCATATTATCATAATTATGTCATGGTAATCAAACTAATTGCATAAACATTTAACATATTTGAGATAATACAAAGTTCTTGGTCAACAATTTAAGAGCAATTTGACATGATCCATTAAAACTAGTTTTCTTAATGCAAGGGCACATTTCAGGCTGATGAATATGTTTACCAAAACTTTTCGTCTATAATGAAATATGTTCGTGTGCAATAAATGACTAAGACTTATTTTGGCAAAATGTTTACTGAATTTTATTGCTTTCCTTTATTGAAAAGATGGATCAATATCAGTTAGAAGAAAGAAAAGTCTACATATTGTTTTACATAAACATTGAAATAAATTAACATTACTGAAAAACATAGACATAATACAACTCAGAAAAAATGGAAAATGGTTTATGTGAAAACAGGGTTTATGCTGTTCTTGTTCGGTTTTGTTCCTTTTTATACCCAACTTTTTAATTACAGTTTTACTCGTTTTAAAAAACTGCTTCAGCTAAACAACTTTTGTTTTATTAAAATGCAATCATGTTTTACATTTAAATTCTCTAAGAAGTGTTACTTTCTTAGAACATGTTGCTTTTATTGAAGAATTGAGATTATGTTCATCTACGAAATAGGGATTAAGCGCAAAAATGTTGTATTTGCATAACATTTTCATTGAAGATTCAACAATTGCCCGCTCAATGCTTCAATGATAACTACATTGTTGTGTAAAAATGACACTTAGTTTACAAAGGTTAGGTAATTTTATTGTAAACTTGATTATTTGATATTATGCTTGTTAAACTTTGGACCACTTTAGTAATTATGAAACCAAATAAAACAATAAAAGAACATTTTGCGTATTGTTGTGCACCATTTTCTCCATACGTTTTGTAATGAATGCTGTGTATCAGCTTCTTTCGAGATAAAGGGTCTGTCCATCATCATTAGACGAGAATGTATGAGCCATGGACTTATTTGTCTGAGGAGTGGAAATCTTGAACATGAGAAATACGTCGATTATCAATGTAAACACTTCATAGTTCGATTATCAATGTAAAAACTTCGTAGCTCGATTATCAATGTAAAAACTCAAATCTGCTAATTATGGTGAAATGCATATTTTTAAACAGATCAATCATCATCAGAAAATTAACAGACCCATCAACCTTTTCAAAAAGCGTGGGGATAAAGACAATTTTAAGTGGGTGTGGCCTATTATGGGCGTAGAGCCCCAGAGTTGGTAATTGGGCCATACATAGTTGAGCTTACTGAACTTCTCTTATGACAATACGGTTAATCTCAACTATGCATAGCCCCATTACCAACCCATGGGCCACATAGCCCACGCCCACCCAAAATTGCCTTTTACTATAATTTCCTTATTTCTACACCGATTCACTTCAAATTGAAACTGAACCTCTCTTATTACAATACAGTCAATCTCAACTATGCATGGCCCCATTACCAACCTGGGGGCGCCCCGCCCACATTGGCCACGCCCACCCAAAATTGCCTTTTACTATAATTTCTTCATTTCTACACCGATTCACTTCAAATTGATACTGAACTACTCTTATGACAATACGGTCATCTCAACTATGCATGGCCCCATTACCAACCCTGGGGCGCCCCGCCCACATTGGCCACGCCCACCCAAAATTGCCTTTTACTATAATTTCTTCATTTCTACACCGATTCACTTCAAATTGATACTGAACTTCTCTGATGACAATACGGTCATCTCAACTATGCATGGCCCCATTACCAACCCTGGGGCGCCCCGCCCACATTGGCCACGCCCACCCAAAATTGCCTTTTACTATAATTTCTTCATTTCTACACCGATTCACTTCAAATTGATACTGAACTTCTCTTATGACAATACGGTCATCTCAACTATGCATGGCCCAATTACCAACTCTGGGGCGCCACTGGGTCAAACATGCGGCGTGGGGATACGCGTCGTCCTCTGCCGCGCCATTTCTAGTTGCATTTAAATTGTATTTAAATGAATCTAAAAGTATTGAATTTTTATTTAAATTTCACTATTTGTCATCTTAATTAATGCAGCAGTAATGTGGGATAAAGTAAAACCATGTATTATTTAATTTTTATCTCTATTTCAGGATTATTATTTTTATATTCCATCCTTTGGTGATCAGAGACTAAGAAAACAGTGTAGACAAATTAGGTATTATTGATATATTTAGTGTATATTATTTACATTAGTATTTTCACAGTCCCAATTTTCGAATTATGTACACAATGTTATTATTTAAACAAAAAATATATGAGCCTCAATCTGGGAAAATGAGCTTTATGCATAAAGTGTCCTCCCAGATTAGCCTGTGCATAAAGTGTCCTCCTAGATTAGCCTGTGCATAAAGTGTCCTCCCAGATTAGCCTGTGCATAAAGTGTCCTCCCAGATTAGCCTGTGCATAAAGTGTCCTCCCAGATTAGCCTATGCATAAAGTGTCCTCCCAGATTAGCCTGTGCATAAAGTGTCCTCCCAGATTAGCCTGTGCATAAAGTGTCCTCCCAGATTAGCCTGTGCATAAAGTGTCCTCCCAGATTAGCCTGTGCATAAAGTGTCCTCCCAGATTAGCCTGTGCATAAAGTGTCCTCCCAGATTAGCCTGTGCATAAAGTGTCCTCCCAGATTAGCCTGTGCATAAAGTGTCCTACCGGATTAGCCTGTGCAAAAAGTGTCCTCCCAGATTAGCCTGTGCATAAAGTGTCCTCCTAGATTAGCCTGTGCATAAAGTGTCCTCCCAGATTAGCCTGTGCATAAAGTGTCCTCCCAGATTAGCCTGTGCATAAAGTGTCCTCCCAGATTAGCCTGTGCATAAAGTATCCTACCGGATTAGCCTGTGCATAAAGTGTCCTCCCAGATTAGCCTGTGCAGAAAGTGTCCTCCTAGATAAGCCTGTGCATAAAGTGTCCTCCCAGATTAGCCTGTGCATAAAGTGTCCTCCCAGATTAGCCTGTGCATAAAGTTTCCTCCCAGATTAGCCTGTGCATAAAGTGTCCTCCCAGATTAGCCTGTGCATAAAGTGTCCTCCCAGATTAGCCTGTGCATAAAGTGTCCTACCGGATTAGCCTGTGCATAAAGTGTACTCCCAGATTAGCCTGTGGAGTCCGCAAAGGCTCATCAGGCACGACAATTTCTACCTAAACTGGATTTTTGTTAAGGGGAGAGATCTTTAAACGAAAAATACAATAAAAGCGGAAAGTGTCTTCCCTGATTAGCATGTGCTATTTAATGTACATATATAACCATTTGAAAAAATGGTTTGTCATAAAATGTCATATAAATGAACTTTCATGTCATGAAATTACATTGTGCAGGTATAGTAAATTAACACAATTATGCACTTAAAATTTATATTATTACATTATATTTTCTTAATGAGGTATTTTTTGCAAAAAAGACACAGTATTTTTCATTATTATCATAAAAAGGTGCATTTCAATTCATTACAGCGTGCAATCCAGGAGGGGGAAGTTCTAAATAACTCGTATACATCACTGTTGCAGCAAACCGGGTTTCCTTCTCTGTGTGAAATGTTTAATATATGTAAAATATATTAATGCAATCTTCAATTCTGTCATATTAACAAATATATAGTGCTTTTTAATGTGGGGTTAGATTTTCTTTCAAAAATGTATTTTAAGTTACACTGTTAGTGTATACGCTTCAATCCTGTCAAGTAATTAGTCAGGGACACGCATTGCTGGCCTGCACGATCGTCAAGGGAGGTAACGCAAACTCGTGGTAAAATATTGCGGACCGCTCAATTTGGGACCGATTTTCTTGATTGTTTATTATACTATGCAAAAATAACTTGATTATTGGTAATATTAGGCCCAAAATGATCACATATATGTATAAAACTGGATTTAAACCACCCAAAAAATTAAAATTGCTCTTCACACTGACTCATTCAAATGTGTCAACAGTCTCCAGTTATCTCCCCTGAACATTTGCGAAATTTTACCTTTATTTTTACATGTTTTCGCGACTTGGCGATTTTTTTAAATTATGTCTTCCCATTAAAGGGATCTTTTCACGGTTTGGTAAATTGACAAAATTGAAGTTGTTTCAGATTCGCAAATTTTCGTTCTAGTTATGATATTTGTGAGGAAACAGTATTACTGAACATTTACCATAGTTATATATAGACATTATATGTATCTTTTGACGATTTGAAAACCTAAAAATTATAACGCGTTGCAACGCGAAACGATTGAATAATTTGGAGAGTTCTGTTGTCGTTTAAATTTACGAAACTACGATGATTTCTTATATAATGTATAAAATACTTCACCTGTGTCAACCCGGCGGAATAGCCGAGAGGGCAAAGCGTTTTTACTTCAGACTAATTCCAGGACTCCGGGGGTCACTGGTTCGAGCCCAGGTACCGGCTACTTTTTTTCCTTTTTTTAATTTTATTCTTGATTTTTTACTGGAGCTTTTAAGATCCAATGTTTACATTTATCAATATAAAGCATTTAATGACAAACTTCAAAATATGCCAAAATCTGTGAAAAGGCCCCTTTAAGAGCTACGTCAAAAATTCCACATATAAATTGTATAACTTTATCTTTACTTCATAGAAGAAATGGCCCCATTAGAACAAAGCGTTAAAGAGAAAATGCATTTTTGTAAAAAATTACGCAAACCGTTTTGTAAGCATATTTTTTTCCTAATCTTTATTGTATTTAAAATTGAAAGAAATACAATAGAAATGTCTGATTTCTTCTGTCATATCTTATAAAATTTGTTAAATCGGATCACAGGTTAGGATTGTATGGAAATCCGTATTTTTTCACAATTTTACGTCCTACGATACGAATATTTCATCTAACGCGCCAAAACTTAGTATGTGAATAAATCATACCAAATTCTTGTAATTCCCAAATTTTGACATGTCTCCATTGAACCGATATTCCAGACGGAGGTAAAGAGGCTAACTTCCGGCGAATTGTTTTCGCAATCACGGCGCGAGATCGTCAAGGGACACAACTGCGATATAATTGACATAACTAGGTAAGGGGAGTAGCTGCGCAACTAACAAACAATGGAGATGAAGTTTTGATATTTTTTTTAAATATCTGTTTTAATTAAAACATTGTATTTTTTTTTATTACAAACTCATACATGACAACCCCATGGCAAATCAATCGTAAGTTAAATTGCATGATCATTTTCGTACCACTAGGGTAGAATAACAAAGTGTAACATTTAATTCCACACCATAGATTTGTTGGTTGAATTTGCATGTTTAAAACACAGAATATTTATTTAACGAATTCGCAACAATAACAAGTAAGAAAGCCTGTGCAGTGCGCATAGGCTAATCAGGAACAATACTTTCAGCTTGCGAGAATTTTTTTGTCTTAAGGAAGTCTCTTTCAAACGAAAACCTTGTGTAGGTGGAAATTGTCGGCCCTGATTAGCCTATGCGGACTTCACTGGCAAATTCAATGAATTTGTAAAACGCAAAATTCAGATGATTCATATGTAAGTGTTGTTTAATTGAAAAATATTGGCTCAATTAGGATTTCGAATTATTTAAAAAAAAATCCGGATTTTTATAAATTGATACCACCTAGTACGTCTTCACACTTGTTCTGTTCTGGTCTGGTTCAGCTTCAAAATGTTAAGAGCCGGCACTCTAGTTATGTTCCGTCACTTTATCTTCTGTATTCAGTTGACTTTTAGCATTTGACTTCGCTATTTTACTTTTGAAACATGCATTGAATATAATGAACTATAATCGCCATTGTGTCTCTATTCAGTTTGATTAGCTTAATTTTGGATCTTTAGGTGACTTTTAGGTTGTATGAAACATTATACGGATTTAAAAGCCAACAGAACAAAAGCCAAAAAAAAAAAAAAAACTGTACAATTATATTAACCACCATGCGAACTTCAGGGGTCCGTCTTATCAAAGATCGTACGAAAATATTAACTTACGGTTGAATTTTGTAATTTTAAAATATACGTGATTATGATCTGTATGTTTCAAATATATAGGTTACTTAACAGCTACTTTGGAAATGAATGGAAATGTTCAACAAAAGTAATTATAAATGTGACGGTTACGTATATATGGCGCTTCGAAAATTGCATCTTAAGATGAGAAGGTCGTACGATGTTTGATAAAACGGGCACCAGAACCCGGTTTTCTGTTTTATTATTTTTTATACAAAATCGTGTTTGGCCATTCTGGAATACAAAATAGTCAATACACATACAAACATATAAACCCGTATTAGTATTTTGTTTAGAGTTAATGGGGTAAATCTAATATATTTGCTAAAAATTAGACATTTTTTAAATTGTGTCCAAAAGATCTCGGATTTTTGTTGTTGTTATTAGTGAGAAACTAAAGCAAATATATGAATCCGCATTAAAGTTTGAGCAGCTGGAAACATTATTCGCTTAAACCGAGGTTTGTAACCCTAAGCTTTTTTAAATACGTGCCTGAAATAGTAAGATTTTTAATATGTTTTATTGATTGCATAGAATAAAAAAAAAGCTTGATTTCTAAACATTTTTGCCATGTACATCATTATATTGGTAAAGTTTGCTTTCATTCAATATCAACTGGTGTATAAAACAACCAGGAAAACAAGCAGTTTTAATGCATGTTGCCTTATTGCAAATATAATCAAATAAAACCCCGAAAGTCTGTTTTTATTGCAAAAGTATTCATAAAATAAGCGATTTTGGCCACATATATTTGACCTCTGACCTTGAAGGATGACCTTTACCTTTCACCACTCAAAATGTGCAGCTCCATGAGATACACATGCATGCCAAATATCAAGTTGCTATCTCCAATATTGCAAAAGTATTCATACAATGAGCGATTTTGGCCACCTATATTTGACCTCTGACCTTGAAGGATGACCTTGACCTTTCACCACTCAAAATGTGCAACTTCATGAGATACACATGCATGCCAAATATGAAGTTGCTATCTTCAATATAGCAAAAGTTATTGCAAAATGTTAAAGTTGGCGCAAACAGACAGACAGACCAACCAACCAACCAACCAACCAACAGACAGGGCAAAAACAATATGTCCCCCACAACTATAGTGGGGGACATAAAAACGTCTGTTCCGAGTGTTTTTTTTTTCATCGACAACAATTGTGTCGTGTTGGTAGACAGATCAGCAAGTTACATTTATTTGTAATTTATGTTCAAGAAAGTGTTCCATTCTAATTTTCATAGATTAAACATAGACCATCGCTAATCTTACATCATGGGTATTGAACGGATCGTCACCCTTCGTTTGTTTCAGTTACATCATTAGAAATATGCCAATTTTGTCCAGCCAATACTTTTTTCGCCCAATATTTACGTGTTTTTTTATATTTATTATTTATTATTAATTCGTTACCGACACATTTACATTTCTAACTTCAAATCCCATGAATAATTACACCCAAAATATCTTTCTACAAATCAACAGGATATTGAGATTTGCAACATCAAAGAAGGAATGCTTTGTGATTCCATATTTTTATTAAAAACATCTTCAAAAAAAACAATATCACAAAATTAACAATCATGTCATGCAACTACGGCAGTTGTCACGTGCTCTGTGAAAAGGGAGTTTAATACATGTGTGTAAAGTGTTATCCTAGATTAGCCTGTGCAGTCCACACAGGCCAATAAGGGATGACACTTTCCGCCTAAACTAGATGTTTGCTCAATCGAGACTTTCTTTAAACACAACATATCATAAACCGGAAAGTATCGTCCCTGATGAGCCTGTGCGAACTTCACAGGCTAATCTGGGATGACACTTTACGCACATGCATTAAAGCCCCATAACATCATAATGAATAACACAGTCAGCGACTCTTAACTTAAGAGTATGGACTGAGACTTCATGAATAATGACGACCCCAAAAATGGAGCGTTTATCAATAGAACCAATTAGAATACCATTATACTTTACAATTGTAATTAAGAGCTGATGGAAAACGAGTTAAGCCTCTTCAAATTATAATCAATATCCTACTTAAATGTCAATTTCTGTGAAGTTTTTATTAGCACTGTTATAAAACAGGGGTATAAAACAGCTAAGGTAAATTTTCTGAAACATCTAGGATACTCAATGTAAACTTCACCAAGATTTTATAAACTTATCATATTCGTAAGATTATAGCTCAAGAAGCATTGAAATTAATGAAAATCATTAAGTCATAACGATGTATATTTTATAAAATTAAACATGTGCAAAAAAATTTATCACACATCTACTTGGTGACCATCCTGGTAGAATGCATCACACATTTTTTATGTATGTTCAATGGGAACAAATCTTTAAGCAGAAATCAAAAGAGAAAATCATTGAATTTTGTTACTATATATGTTTACAATATAACCCTTATAAAGGGTCACAACAGTTGACTACTACAAACACAACATTTCTCCACTGAACAAACAATTTAACATTGTTTTATCTAAAATATTTTCGTTAGCATGTGCACACAGGAACTCACTCTGGTAAAAATATGTACAAAGCATTCGATAACATGTCAGTTATTATAACAACAATGCGGTGCAATGAGGTTCAAGCATATAACAGTGATAGGTTAAATTATTATCTTAAATGCACAAATCTGAACGAGAATTGTCGGATGAAAATTTAAATGCTGTTTTGTGTGTCAATACATGCCAAAGTCCAAGATAATTTTGGAAAGGCAAATTCTGCATCATATTAATACATGTAGTATAACCTTCTACATACTGGCATATGTAATTTGGTATATCTTTGTGTGGATTCAAATACATTTAGAAGGTGTCAACTGAAAAATAAATTAAAAACATATACGCCACTTTTATTGTCAATGTTATTGTCAATGTAATCATTAAAAAAAAAAAAATTGAAATCTGTTCAAAGAAGGATTCTCAAAATTAATTGCAATAAGTAACTTGTTTAAATAAGTATTATTCAGGACTTTTCACATACAATTATATAATAACAAATACAATAAATACTATAAATACTATATATTTCACAAGAGAAATGATTCTTAAAGTATCTCTTGAAATAATTAAAAGCAACTAGTTCCGGTTTGTGCCAAAAATAAGACTATAAACAATGAAGTTTGTTTCCCTAAGAAAGTACCATATAAAATATTATAACTACCCTGTAAGATTAAGATGATATGTAAAGATAAGAAAATTATGCTGCATTATAAACCACTCAGAAGAATATCCGTGGAGGGACCAGAATTTACCTAACCCTTTACCACTTAGAAACGTATTTTCATGCATTTGCAGTCACTAAGAAAGATAAGTTAATTTAAGACCTTTCGCAATAGATTCAAGTTTTTAAGGGATCATCTCCAAACCATACATAGTGATGAGCAGCAAACAGCATAAAACCTGAACAGACTGCGAGTTACTCGCAGGCTGTTCTGGTTTTATGCTGTTTGCACATAGGCATTTTTACTTTGCTTCTTAGTGGGAAAGGGTTAAACTAGGCTTCAGTTTTCTAATGATAGCACAGTCATATTTTAAAAATAATCCGGCAAAGCTCTTTTGCAAAAAGGACTCGATTTTAAAAGAAACTGTTTCCAGTTCATGACAAAAAAGATAACACTTCAACACCGTTATTTCGAAGTTGTCGGGACTGTTAAAAAAAACCTTCGGATTAACGATAATTCGAAATAAACATTTGACAGACGACTTCTTTGATTCTGTAATAATAAAACGTTGTGGAATTCGCATGGTTCGGTTACAAGCTACTACCAGGGTATTAATAATTGTTTTACTTAAAAACGTAAACTAGTCAGATGGCAATAGATTTCTACGAAGGAATAAAACGATTCTTGTTCTTCTTTTTATGTTTTCTCTAAGTTCAGAACATATTAAATATAATGAATATGCACTTATTATCAGAACATATAAAATATAACGAATAGCACAAATTATCAGACCATATTAAATATAACGAATAGCACAAATTGTCATACATGTAAATACAGATGAATACATTTTCGGAAATGTATTAACATTTTTTGAAAATATGACGCGATGTCTATCTGGACACTGGACTTAGCAGCACTAAACTGGACGCGTGTAACATATTTCTTCAATGTGTCAAGGACATTAAAGCACTCACTTCAGCCCGTGTTTGCTCGCAAAAGGCAGAGTTTATATAAGATGAATTTCATTGGACCACATTTACTCAGACCAAACGTGACAGGTTTATTTGTTACTAAAGAATGCTAAACTACATAAACAGTAATTATCGGCTTTTGACGACATTATAAAATTAACGTCTACGCGCAGACGACAAAGGAGTAATTATCAGCTTTTGACGCGCCACGCCCAGACGACAAAGGTGTGAAATTTTGCTTAGCGTTTTGCAGCTTTGACTTCGGATTAAAGATTGATGATTAGGTGCGAATAATATTGTCGGGACCGACAGAATCACTTCGAATTAACGATTTTTTTCGGTTTAACGAAGTTCGGATTAACAATGAAATTTTACATTAAACGAAGAATAACCAAATTTGGGACCAGAAAAATACTTCGAAATAACGGTGACTTCGGATTATCAGTGTTCGAAATAACGGTGTTGAAGTGTATATGTAAAGACAAGATATTTATGTTGTTTCAAAACACTCAATGGGACACCCATGAAGAGGCCACACATATTTTAACCCTTTGCATGCTGGGAAATTTGTCGTCTGCTAAAATGGCGTCTGCTGAATTTTTAAAATTAGCATTTTCTTCGATTTTTTTCAAAGAATACTATCAGAATAGCAAACAGTTTGGATCCTGATGAGACGTTGTGTGGCATCTCATCTGGATCCAAACTGTTTGCAAAGGCTTTCAAAATTCGGTTCCAGCACTGAAAGAGTTAACTAGGCTTTAGTTTTTAGTGACAGCATAGTCGTGTTTGAAAAATAATAAGGCCACACACATTTTTAAAAAGGAACTCAATTTCAAAAGTATTAATAATTAGTACAAAAGTAAAGCAAAAACAACTTTTAACAATCATGGGGTACATTTATGGTGTCATGATTCAAACCTATAACGCAATTCACAAAAATCCATCTGATAAATAGATCACTTACAGAAGACTTGTGTTATACCAGGAGCCTGGATTCACCAACCTAATCTAACACTTAAGAATAAAGAATAGACATAGAAGCAAGAACAAGAGCACCGCATATCGGGTGCCACACTCGGCTGCGAATGCTTGTCAGAATTTAAAAAAAAATTAAGGTCACAGTGACCTTGACCTAGTGACCCAAAAATGGGTGTGGCGTGAAGAACTCATCAAGGTGCATCTACATAAATGATATGAAGTTTCAAAGTTGTAGGTGGAAGGACTTTGATTTTAGAGCCAATGTTAAAAACCTTTACAAACCTTGACACGGACGGCGGACAAGACGAGCTGGCTATGACAATACCTCGGGTTTTCCCCGAAAACAGCCGAGCTAAAAATGGATCCAGGCTTCCACTGATGATTATGCCATGAACAAAATATTCTACATAAAGAATGATATAGATAGATGGTGTACATACCAAGTTTGACTCAAATTAAAGCAATTCTTGAATATTCCAATTTAAAAAATATTCGTTATTCTTAGACTTCAGTCTAAGAACTGTTTGGTGAACACAAGCCCAGATAATTATAACTAACAAACAATTATATCAACTTTATGAAAGTCTGGACATTTATTCTATTCAAATCTGTTCTTTAACTTTGTTAACAGTTATTTAAAAGTCTGGTATACTATGTATGTTTGCTTGAAATGTCCATCCCCAGATCCTAATGCAAAAAAGTATATCTGAATGCCAGATAAAAGTCCATCCTTGAGCTTGATAACAGTGTATTCTGATGGCAGATTTGTCTATCCTATTTAAAGAAACCATTGTATGCTGATGCCAGATCAGATTCTATCTTGATGTTAGATCACAGTCTATCATGACCCATATCCACAAACCTATTCTTAAAGAACAGACTTAAAACCAATGCTTAAAATGTCATTATCTATTAGCATGTGCAGTCTGTACAGAATAATCAGAGACAACATTGTCTGCCTAATCTGGATTTAGAAAAGACCCCTTTTAACGAAAAATTCCATTAAAGCAGAAAGTGTCCTCGCTGAATAGACTGTACCGACTGCACACGCTAATCTGGACTGACACTTTATGCACATGAATTGAGCTCAGTTTTTCCAGAAGGAGGCTCATATTTCAATCCTGATGTTAGATCACAGTCCATTCTTCTGTCAGTTCAAAATCAATCCTGACAGAAGAAAGTTATTTAATCACAGTCTATCCTAATCTTCAGTTCACAGTCTACAGTCTATCCTGATGCCAGATCCACCGTTTACAGGCATGATCAAAGCTGTGTGAAATCCACTGCGCCTCAAGCAGTGAGTAGCGGTCATTGCTCAGGTAAAGTGGCTTTCCACGTCTGAAACAAGGCACAAATCACAATTAGCATGTTTACAAAATAAAATACAATTTAATAGCTAACTTTCATTCAACTGTGTGGTAAAATCCTGTATTTGAATGTGTTTCATCTTTTGTTGCTTTTGTCTATATCATGAGATAATGTAATGGGGATTTTACGACAAATACAATTTACGAACAAATTATTGTAGTGAATATAACTTTAGAAAAGTTAATCAAAAACGCGTCTTAAAACAAATTATCTTCAGTCTGGTCTTTCAGCAATATAAGGAATAAGAGTTCCACCTTGTCGCAAAATAAACCCGTTAAATGGTCTGAACCAAACTGATCAAGTCTGATGATAATAAGATTAAAACTATTAGTGTCAAAGAGCAGACAATATTAATTTGGCTGTTTTGGATAATTCAAGGGTCATAATGCACAATTGCTAGGATGAAACTTTCTGCACATGAATTAAGCCCAGGTTTATCAAAATATGACTCATTTCAATCCCATTGCCCCTGACTAACTTAAGACATACAAACATAAAACCACTTCTATGAAAACATTCCTAACTTACTTATGATATACATAAGACCATTACAATCCCAAAACAAACTGAAGACCATTTCTATCACACAGTCCCTGACCGGGCCTTTTCCAGGCCATTATGGTTAAAATTCAATTTCAGGATTGGGATTTTTTCTCACGCAAAATGTCCACAGATATGGGGAAAATCCATTCATTATTACAAATTACTCTATATCATAATATAAATTATGAGTACAAAATCATATAAATTTCATCTCTATGCTTTATTAGATGTAACTGAAATAAAATTGAGGTATAAGAATCAAACGACACTTCTTCAAAAAAAAATAAAGTTTTTTTTTTATATTTGAAAATTGGAATTTTTCAATCCATTTTGCTTTTGGAATGGATCTGTTTAACAGACAATTCGATACACCAGGAAAAAGCTGACTGACTCACTTGAGATCCTTATCCTCCTCTCCATACTCGTCAAGGTAGACAGATCCCCAGAGGGCGGCGCGGGGTCCACGGATCACAACAATGATACTGGAGTTGATGAGCAGGAAGATACCTGTCCCGGCTCCACACTCCACCGAGTGCTGAAACATTGAGTTATATTTGTCAGTTGAATTACTTTTTTTACCAACACAACATTAAATTCCATATACTGTCGTTAATTAAGATTACTAATGATAGGAAGGAAGTATGAGTTGATAAACAGGAAGATACCTATGGCCACTTCACATTCCAACGAGTGCTGTTAAATGGAGATCTATTTGTAAGTTTCAACCTGCTATATACAACTTCACTACTCAGATACGCACTAAGCAGTCCTTTAAAAAATCAAATACATTAAAGACCTTCCATACTAGATTTACTAGTTTTAAAGGCTTTACTTCCAAACCTAAGATAACGTTAAACAGCCTGCCAGTTACTTGCAGGTTGTTTGGTTTTAAGCTGGTTGCAAAAAGCCATTATCACTATGCTTTTGAGTGGGAAAGGGTTTACCTCCATGTTTGTCATTTCAAAAGAATGTATTAAGATGAATTTTGTCAGCTTGTAATTTGTTATTAAGCTGTATGCTGTTTCACGTAACACTCTTAAAATTAAAAAAAGTTTTTGATATCCTTCAAATTAGTAAAACCATGACTTCTCAAACAGCTTTTGAGTCTCTTTCCTGGGTACTTGGCAACCACCAAATCTAATACACTACGGCAACCTGCTGCAGCAACAAACAATTGACATATTCAGAAAAATAAGTATTTAGTGGGCAAAAACGTTATTTACCTCTCATTTTCCCTCTCACATACCTGGACACACTCGTATGAGTGCTGCTGTTTGCAGCAGGCCCCCCGGAAGCAGAGGAACATTCCACAGACGAGACACACACATGGGTCCTTGGGCGGGTTGCTGCACACCGGACACTGCTTCTTACGGTACGCCTGGCAGGGGAACAATATGTCTTAACAAGAGCTGTCAGAGGACAGCGCGCTCGACTATTCGAGTGCTTGACCTTATAACGTAAGCCGTCATGGGGAAATTGTTCATATTCAATAATTTATTAGACGATCTTTCAAAATTGGGGGGGGGTGGTAGGGGGGGGTGAGAGGGGGGTATAATGTGGGGTGTGGTAATTTATTAGATGTTTAAAAAAAAATTGGGGAGGTTTGGGGGGTGAGAGGGGGGTATAATTTTGGGTGGGGTTATTTATTAGATGATGTTTAAAAAAAAATGGGGGGGTGGAGGTTGGGGGGGGGGAGGGATTCTGGGTAGGGGCGTGGGGTATTGTTGGGGTGGAATCCATTGTGGTATTCAGGTAAGTATTGTTTTGTCAAAGTATTACAGTAAAACTGCAATAACTCAAGGAAACACGGGACCGAAATCGATGCTCGAGTAATCGCAGGTTTGGAGTAATCCATGGTATTATTTGTTTTCACTGTCTCGGTTGATAATGCCAACTTCTGACCACAAACGCTTTATTTACAATGAAATGAAAATAAATGGGGTAGTACGCAAACTTTAACATTTGCTGCATATTCTAAGTGGAAAAGGGGCCATAATTATTAAAAAATGCTTGATAGAGTTGTCTGCTCTTATTTATAGGTTGGGGTCATGTTGGTAAACAAGTATGCAAAATATGAAAGCAATATGTCAAAGGACAAATAAAATATTTGGGGTAGTACGAAAACTTCAACATTTGCAAGGTAACGCAGACGCTAACGCCGACACCGGATAGCTCCACTATATATATTTTATATATAATAGTCGAGCTAAAATTATGAAATCTTAGGGCAGGCTTACCATTGCCGCTTTGTTTTATAGTTATAATAGTTTATAATAGTTTTCAGACAAATTTTTATAAACAATCTTTTATTATAGTTTTCAGACACAATTTTCAACAAAATGTCTTGAAAACAATCATTCTTTGGGAAGGCTTTTCAAGGTTGCAATTCTTTATAACATTCTCATACACAAATTTCCTATCAGCAAAGTTTTGCAAAATATTTTTTGTAGCTACAACAAATAAATTGAACGTGTCATATGTAAACACTGTATTTTACAATTCTGGGGAACACAATGAGCACTTCAGCCAGTCACATAAGAGCTAACAATTGACCCTAAGACCCTAATATGTTGCCCTTGATTCAATTTACAATTTGATTGGCTGATACCTTAACATACCTGGAAGATCTTGTAGTACTGATCAGGCAGCTGAATAAGGTGTGGACCAAACCACTGGGTGTTTACTGTCAGAAGTGTCTGAAATAATATAGAACAGATTAAAAACAAGAAATGCTTGTAGACCATCTATGTCCCTTACCACCGACTTCCAGCTAAGTGGTCAATATGTGCTATTGATAAGACCATCTTCTTATTGCACGCTCTTCATACTTTAAATTTGATCTTTCAAAATCTCAAAATCCCAAAAGAGCATAATTAAATACATGTTATTCCAAATCCAAACATACATAAAAATTGACAGCAAAATTGCAAGGTGTTGGACCCTAATCATTTTTAGTTTATTTGTGGCCACTTGTAGGACAGCTGTAAATCTTATTCATCCATAGCAGAAATGTAGGCATTTTCTGCATTATTAAGAACTTGATCTCTGTTAGGTACTTTTCTTAATAGAGTGTGATTTATGAATACTATTAACACATTAAACATTAAGATATCAAAAACAAAATGAAATGAATCTACTTTTATTTAAAATTATGAGACAAACAACCTAAGAGAAAGTAAAAGGCAAAGCAACTAATGATCCATTCATTTTATTCCTCAGAAACACTTCTGCATACCCTAGAATACTAACCACACTGAAGCTATAACCCTACTATCCAACTTAAGGTTCACAATGACGCAGTGGATAGGGTGTGTGCCTACAAATTGAAAAGTCTTAAGTTTTATCTCAACTACGTTTAATTCTCAAGGTTTCTGTATGGACATAGAGTACTTGTTAACCACTGACCTTTAGATGCAAAGTTTTAAGCAAACAAGAGATGTGTTTGTCAAAAACACAATGCCCCCTATTGCGCCGCTTTGAAATAAAATTTCAATATTTCATTGGCAGGTTTAGAAATTATCTCCCTTTCATAGCTTATTACTTCCCTTGGATTGTATTTTTTTTACTTTTGACATTGAAGGATGACCTTGACCTTTCACCACTCAAAATGTGCAGCTCCATGAGATACACATGCATGCTAAATATCAAGTTGCTATCTTCAACACTGCAAAAGTTATGGCCAATGTTAAAGTTTTTCAGACGGACTGACAGACGGATGGACAGTTCAAATACTATATGCCACCCTACCGAGGGCATAAAAAATACCCACCCGTCCATCCTGGGGGTTCTTGTTGGCAAAGTTGATGAGGTCGGTGCACCAGGCCCTGGTTAGGGTGTGAGCCTCCTCCACCAGCCAGTCCACACACTGCGCGGCGGACGTGAGCTTGCTGGGCTCTATCACAGTCGAGTCACGCTTCACGTTCAGACGGAGGTAGCTGCTGAGGTACTGGAAGTCACTCAGGACCTGGATGGGTAGAGGGAAAGACTTATCATGAGATAACATGGTTTTATTATAATTGTATAAGGAACAAGGGACAAAATTGTCACAAAACCAGGTTTTCATTGTGAAAAAAAAATCTGATAAAGGGAGAAAACTCAAACTGAACTTTTGAAATGACCAAAAAAAATTACCCCCCTTTGTAAGTTTTTTTTTCTTTTTTAAATCTATTTTTAGTCGTGGCGACCTTGACATTGGAGATATTGACGTGATTCTTTCGTGGGACACACCGTCCCATGATGGTGAACAAATGTGCCAAATGATTTTAAAATATCACAATGAATGACATAGTTATGGCCAGGACAAGCTCATTTATGGCCATTTTTGACCTTTGAACTCAAAGTGTGACCTTGACCTTGGAGATATCGACGTAATTATTTCGCGCGACACACCGTCCAATGATGGTGAACAAATGTGCCAAATGATTTTAAAATCTGACGATGAACGACATAGTTATGGCTCGGACAAGCTCATTTATGGCCATTTTTGACCTTTGAACTCAAAGTGTGACCTTGACCTTGGAGATATCGACGTAATTATTTCGCGCGACACACCGCCCAATGATGGTGAACAAATGTGCCAAATGATTTTAAAATCTGACAATGAACGACATAGTTATGGCCCGGACAAGCTTATTCCGCCAGCCAGCCAGCCCGCCAGCCAGCCAGCCAGCCAGCCCGCCCGCATTCGCCAATCTAATAACCAGTTTTTTCCTTCGGAAAACCTGGTTAAAAATGCCCCGCCCCCTGGCTGCCATGTTTTTCAACGTACCTGAACCATTTTCGAACTGGCCCAGATATGATTGCAACAAATGTTCTGATCAAGCTTCATAAACATTGGATTAAAAATGTGAATTCCAGTGAGTGCTAACAAGCTTTTACTATAGCTAGAAAAGGAAAAAAGCCCCACTTCCTGGCGGCCATGTTTTTCAACGAAACCATGACCATTTTCTAACATGGCAGAGCTATCTAGTTTCATAAAGATTGGACCATAAATATGACTTCTAGAGAGTAAACAATGTTTTATTAAAGCAATATAAAAATGCCTCACCCTTTGGCGGCCATGTTTTTTAACAGACCTAAACCATTTTGAATTTATCCAATATATCATCAGAACAAATGTTCTGACCAAGTTTCATGAAGATCGAACAATAAATGTGGACTCTTAGAGTGTTGTCGGACGACAGACAAAAGGTGATCACAAAAGCTCACCAGGAGCATGTTATGCTCAGACCAGCTAAATACACTCAGTTAGATGAAACTTTATGTCCGACTTAAGTTTATTTATATTTAGCTTCAAACCCATATTTACCCATTGAACCATAAACCCTGATTTTTACAAGAGCCTAAAATGAAATCAACATTACAAAAGTGATAACAAGAAAGAAAGCATACCCCTCGTTTTGGAAACTCGTCGTGGAAGATGTGGAACTTGATGAGAGCAGTCATGCGGAGGAACGGTTCACACAACTCCTGCACGGAAGACTCAACACTCAGGGGCGACCACACAGACTGGCAGATCTGCAAATATACATGAGCTGCGCTATGGGAAAACTGGGCTATGGGAAAACTGGGCTATGGGAAAACTGAGCGTTGGGAAAACTGGGCGTAATGCATGTGCTGAAGTGTGATCCCAGTTTAGCCAATGCTATCTCTGATGTTTGCTAGGGAGAGATTTCCTTTAAGGTAATACAAATACTAACAATGAACGAAAATTTCGCAAAATATTTTGTCAAATAAAGTTAACCCATAAAAATCAGTGTTTCTTGCAAAAATTTTACGCTAGATGTGGTATGGTAACATAGACATAAAGAGATACAAAAGACTAGTTTTTATGTTTTTGTGGCACAATATATTCCATTTTAATTTTCCACAACGATATCTATTCATACGACACACAAACACTAACATGGTACATGAACATGTGTTGAATATAAATTTTGTATTGTCCCACACAAAAAAAGAGCATTTTGTATCTTTTCTGTTACCAGACCACATCTAGCGTTGAAATTTTGGTATTGTGTAAAAAAATTGCTACAAGGAAAATACTTAGTTTTTTTGTTAACTTTATTTTTCCGAATAATTCGTACAATATTTGGAAAATTTTTGAGTGTTCATGAACTTTTAAATGAAAAATACAATAAAAGCAGAAAGTGTCGTCCCTGATTTGCCTGTGTGGACACTTTTCAAGACAATTGGACAATAAAAGTGACTTCTAGAAAGTTAACAAGGTTTTACAATAGCCAGATAAGAAAAACAGTCCCACCAGTTGGTGGCAATATTTTTCAATGGACCTGAACCCATTTACAAACTCTGTCAACATTGCATCAGAACAAATGCTCTGACACAGTTTCATGAAGATTTTACTAAAAATGTGACTATTAAAGTGAAAACAAGGTTTTACTAAAGGCATTTAAAGAATATATTGACCCGCCCCTTTGAGGGCATATTTTCTAGGAACTGGAACCATTTTCCAACTCAGCTGATATATAACAAATGTTCTGACCAAGTTTAATTAAGATTGAACATTAAATGTGACTTCTTGAGTGTGAACACAGTTTTTCTATCATAGCCTTATCAGAAAAACTCTACCCTAGTGGCCACGTTATTCAACGTATGTGAACAATTTGTTAACTCAGCCTAGATATTATAAGAGCCAATGTTCTGACAAAATGTAATGAGGATTGGACTTCTAGAGTGTTAACAAGGTTTTACTAAAGCCATACAAGGAAAACTGCCAGCCCAATGGCGGCCATGTTTTTCAATGAACTGGAACTGGAAAATTTTACGCTAGATGTGGTATGGTAACATAGACATAAAGAGATACAAAAGACTAGTTTTTATGTTTTTGTGGCACAATATATTCCATTTTAATTTTCCACAACGATATCTATTCATACGACACACAAACACTAACATGGTACATGAACATGTGTTGAATATAAATTTTGTATTGTCCCACACAAAAAAAGAGCATTTTGTATCTTTTCTGTTACCAGACCACATCTAGCGTTGAAATTTTGGTATTGTGTAACAAAATTGCTACAAGGAAAATACTTTGTTTTTTTGTTAACTTTATTTTTCCGAATAATTCGTACAATATTTGGAAAATTTTTGAGTGTTCATGAACTTTTAAATGAAAAATACAATAAAAGCAGAAAGTGTCGTCCCTGATTTGCCTGTGTGGACACTTTTCAAGACAATTGGACAATAAAAGTGACTTCTAGAAAGTTAACAAGGTTTTACAATAGCCAGATAAGAAAAACAGTCCCACCAGTTGGTGGCAATATTTTTCAATGGACCTGAACCCATTTACAAACTCTGTCAACATTGCATCAGAACAAATGCTCTGACACAGTTTCATGAAGATTTTACTAAAAATGTGACTATTAAAGTGAAAACAAGGTTTTACTAAAGGCATTTAAAGAATATATTGACCCGCCCCTTTGAGGGCATATTTTCTAGGAACTGGAACCATTTTCCAACTCAGCTGATATATAACAAATGTTCTGACCAAGTTTAATTAAGATTGAACATTAAATGTGACTTCTTGAGTGTGAACACAGTTTTTCTATCATAGCCTTATCAGAAAAACTCTACCCTAGTGGCCACGTTATTCAACGTATGTGAACAATTTGTTAACTCAGCCTAGATATTATAAGAGCCAATGTTCTGACAAAATGTAATGAGGATTGGACTTCTAGAGTGTTAACAAGGTTTTACTAAAGCCATACAAGGAAAACTGCCAGCCCAATGGCGGCCATGTTTTTCAATGAACTGGAACCATTTACAAACTCAGCGGAAATTTCATTTAACCAAACAAATGTTCACACCAAGTTTCATGAAGATTAGATGACAAATGTGAATTCCAGAGAATTAACAAAGTGTAACTATAGCCATATAAGGAAATCTTTCCGCCCCCCCCTCTAGTGACAATGTTTTTGTACCAACCAAATGTGAATTCCAGAGAGTTAACAAGCTTTAACTATAGCCATAAAAGGACATCCTCACGCCCCCCTAGTGGCCATCTTTTTGTACCAACCGCAACCATTTTGTAACTCAGCTGAAACATCATTAGAACTAATGTTCTGGCAAAGTTTCATGAAGATTCGAATATAAATATCACTTCGATTGTTAACAAGCTTTTCCTTTATTTTGACCAAGAGACCTACCATAATTACTCTAAGTTTTCGGACACTCTTTTTAAGCAAAAATAATTATTTTTCATAACTCTATATTTTCGGACATACGGGTTTTCGTCCATAATTAATGTTTCTTAATTTTCGAACAATATATTATACCGTGCTTTTCTACAGATCATGGATTATTACAACGGGATTAAGGTCATAAACCATGCAGATTCTTGCCTGAGGGCAATTGACCATAACATTCACCTAATTGGGTAAATAACCATGTATACTGGCAGAAAGTAATGGATTCACCCAACAGCATATGAAACAGTGTCGTCCTATTAAGGAAGCAGAATGTTTTCTGTTTTTACGTTTTTGTTCAGTATCATTTCCGGCAAGAGTTAGCAAAGCTGTGAAGTTGCATTGATTTTTTTAAGCAGAAAAAGAAGAGTTAAATCACAAGAAAATCATTGAACATAGATTTATTGCATTTATTTCAATATATAATTATAACTTGTGGACACCTTAAGTTTTGTCTCTATATTTTTGGACACCTGTAATTTTTGAATATTTTTTGTATCTTAATTTTCGGACACTAAAAAAAACAAGGGCTGTTTGTAAAATATGCATGCCCCCCATATGGGCTGTCAGTTGTAGTGGAAGCCATTGTGTGAATATGTTTTTGTCACTGTGACCTTGACTTTTGACCTAATGGCCTGAAAATCAATAAGGGGTCATCTGCCAGTCATGATCAATTTACCTATGAAGTTTCATGATCCTAGGCCTAATTATTCTTGAGTTATCATCAGGAAACCATTTTACTGTTTCAAGTCACTGTGACCTTGACCTTTGATCTAGTGAGAAGAAAATTAATTGCGGTCATCTGACAGTCATGATAAATGTACCTATGAAGTTTCATGATCCTAGGCGTAAGCATTCTTGAGTTATCATCCGGAAACCATTTTACTATTTCGAGTCCCTGTGACCTTGACCTTTGACCTAGTGACCTGAAAATCAATAGGGGCGACCTTTCTCAATCATGAGGTCATGCGCTGAGCAATGAAAACTTGACAAAGTTTTCCTTAAAACAAAAGACGAATTAATATTTAGATATAGTTCACAGAACAAATCGGTTCAAAAAAATATATAAAGCAATGCTTTTTTAGAATTATCAATTTTTAATTTCCATACTTGAAGATAACAATCTTTTATTGGTGTTTTGAACAGATGTATAAAATTGTCTTCATGCCCAACACCTTGACTAAATCCATAACTGAATAGTAATTCTCTGATATGACTAGCCCATGTCCTTCTACCTGCATCATCTAACTCTTTTAACCTTCTATAACACTGTTTAGGATATCTATGGTTTTCCATACGGGTAATTTTCAACCAGAACTTGATGCAATTTGGGATATATGTTATACATAAAGGAAGTCTACCACATTCTTCTAAAGCTAAGATATCAGGTGTGTTTTGTGGTAAATTACAATATTGTTTACAGAATTTTATTTGTACTTTTTCAATTTTATCTACATATTATCAATAGCCCCATATTTCGGATCCGTAACAAAGTATAGGTTTAATCATATAGCATCAAAAACTTAAAAAATATATACAGAACATAAATGAACAAATAAACGTTGATGTTGAAATATACAAGCAATTGATTTTATACTTTGCAATGCTAACATTTCTTGAGTTTTTGACCAAAGAAGTTTTAGCGTAAAATAGACACCAAGATATTTATAAAATGAGACAATTTCAATATTTTCTCCACAATATGTCCATTTTTCAGTTTGTTTAATAACACCACCATTTCTAAATACGATGATTTTTGTTTTATCAAGATTTATTTTCATATCAACAGATTTACAGAATTGTTCAATGGCATTAATTTGCCTTTGCAGCCGTTTGATAGTATCAGAGAAACTGGAAACATCGTCAGCAAACATTAAAGCAATTAACTCATTTATATATTCAGAAACATATATACCATGATTACATTTTGAGTGCAGATATGTAACTGAATCATTTATGAACATGGAAAAAATTATGGGACTGGCCATACAGCCCTGTCTCGTTCCAATATAACATGGGAAAAATTCCGTTAATTTGTTATTAACCTTAACACATGATTTCAACTTGCTATACATCGATTGAAGAATAACCAAAAATTTACCATTAACATTTTTTCTTGCAAAAGCATTCTACAATTTTTGATGTTGTAAGCTATTGAATGCTTTTGCAAAATCTACAAAAATACAGTAAAAACAAACTTTTTTACACAACTTAAATTATCCGCCTATAATTCACAATTCACATTTTAAATCACTTTTTCTCTCCGCAAAAAATAAAGATTTAGGTTGCCAGTGCAGCAACCAATTGTGAAAAAAAGATACATATTGTTGTCATTTTGTTTAAGTTATCTCTTTAACATAAATATGAGGAAAAATAGTGCACACACATCTTGACCTGTGCTTTAAAACACACTCTTTTAACATTTAAATGGGTTGTGTGATTTCAAACTTGCGATATAAAAAGCTATAACATAATTTTGAAACTTGAGTAGAATC
This sequence comes from Dreissena polymorpha, assembly GCF_020536995.1. Taxonomy (NCBI): domain Eukaryota; kingdom Metazoa; phylum Mollusca; class Bivalvia; order Myida; family Dreissenidae; genus Dreissena; species Dreissena polymorpha. The sequence continues at coordinate 132,836,782 of NC_068356.1, read as the reverse complement.
TAAGGTTATGCGATAGCGAACAACTTCAGTGCCTTCAGCGCTTTGATTTGTAATTGTTCGTAGGATTGACATTCCATAACCAACCTGTGTTTGGCTGGCTAAACAGAACTTTGCACTTATAGTCAAATTAAAACACTATATCAGCAATATTAAACCCCTTTCAAGGTAAGTCATTATTTTCGTCATGTACTTTGCACCTTAGGCAACTCCAAATTGAGTTCGGCTTCCTGCGCGAGCAGTCCATGTTTCTCTGTCGTGACCGTTTTAACAAATGCGGTGAAAAGTTGCTGCAGCCAACCCTTTAGAATATAAACACATCTTCTACGTACTGTGACTTATTTGAATGTGTTTGTTTACTTTTGAACATGCAACTATCAGCAGATACCGTTGAAGCATGTTCAATTTCAAACAACATCGGGAAACATGACGTAAGTTTTTTTAAATATTTTTCTTCATTAAATGGGCATATGGACGGTATTTCCCTATATGTATGCACATTTTTCCTATAACACAAGTTTAAGTGAACAAAAAATAAACATAAAATCAATAAATGCTGGTTCGAAAAGTTTCACAGGGACAATATTCTATAATTTTAAAATACATGGTTGAAGGAACATGCTTAACAGCTAGGTCTGTGTTTTTCAGAAACATCAAATAAATTCTTTGTAATGTGTAAATTTCAGAAAAATACAATATCATACAAGCCAACGATATTCCCCTTTTAAAATAAGGTAGCTACAATTGTTTATATGCATGGCCTTTGTCCGACTGTCTGTCATTATCATTTTGATGATTGTCTCTCTTCAAGTGCTATTGCACAGCTTGCAACATGGTATACCTTTTCACAGCTTTCACTGTTTAAAACTTCAAACAAATATAAGCAGCAGTAGGTAGACATGTGCCCCTCACTTCAATGATATGGTTACATGTATATTTCGTGGTCAAAGATCATATGCAACTTACTCCTATAAATGTGAGGGCGATATTCTTTGTTTAAGAAATGACTTGAATGTAAAATTAAAGTATCTCTTGATAATGCAATATTTGTCTATCGAAATGTGATTTTTTGTATTCTCCGCTCGAGAATTTTCTTGTTTTCAACAACAATTTTTTTTTCGCTCGCCTCTTCAACTTAAAAAAAAAAATCTGTACAACAACAAATCAATTTGAAGTTTATATAACATTATTTAGAAAAAAAAAATATAAGAGTATCAATATGTATTTTGATTATTGCATTTGTCCGGTACAAACGGCAGTACAGAATTGTATTTTCTCTTCTTGCCCAGAGTTTTTCTCATAATTAAGTTAAATGATTAAACAGCAAACATGGATACAGTCTATGAAATACCAATGTTACAAAATAAACACCATCAGTCTTATTAGCTCTATAAAAATTGAAATGAGATATACCATTGTGAACTTGGCATGTTAATATGCTATCATTTATTTAATGACATGCAACACCTGCATTTGACTTGAATAAAACATTCAATATATTACCCCTCATAAAATACGGTTCATCTTATCTATTTACATGTTTACCATATATACCTTTTAATTAAGACAAGTTAAGCACTTGTTTTACTGGTTTTTGGCATGACATTATTTCAATTTTTTTCCGTGTAGCATTGTGTGTCACCCAGAAAGCTTAAAAAATAACAGTTTTGGTGCTTATATTACACACATTTACATATCAGCAAAAGAATCTAGACACGGCTGCTTCTGAATCATGTAATCTAAGAAGGATGTACCAAAATAAATGGTTTAAACAGAAACTGCAGACGCAAGCACCTGTATGACAATTGCGAACAACAAATTATCGTCCTTAATGGCTCGCAATATTTTGCGATGCTTTACATACCATAGTGTTCCAAAATTAAATGTATTAAAAAAATATCATAAAACATTTGCATGATTTTAAGTGTTATGTAATATATATCCCCAATGCATCCATGACATATGTTTGAACACATCCAAATAGTATGTCAACCAAAATTTTGGGTAACCATACATGTCTTGTTTATTCACTCAACATATTATAAAGCCAATACAAACTTTATGATGCAAAATATCTTACCTATGTCAGGGTGTTAGTTTGACTTGTACATGTACTCTAATGACACAGAGGTTGAATGCAACACAATAGCGATCATTTGCAGCATCTTAATTTAAACATGCATGATAAGTACTGACCTAAATTTACAATAGCTAATGATCTGCCCTACAGCCATATAAATTATTTGAAATTTTACTTTTAAATGAACTTTGAGCTCTTGGTACAGGTGCTGCCTGTGACTCAACATGGTTATCTGATGATAATTTGAAGTTATTTAAAACTTCCTGATATAAATTATAATGCTATATGCCGGACAAGCTGTTGTATGCCCATACTTAAAGGGGCATGTTGACAGATTATCAAAATTACAATTTTCAAAAATTTTGTCACATATACAAATAAAAGTTCAACATAAATATCACATGGGAGTGAAATACCACTTACAACAAAGACTGATAATGAAAATACAGTCTACTCTCATTATCTCAAAGTCGGTGGGAACAAGAAAAAATATTGAGATAACGAGAGCTCGAGATATCCGATGAGGCGTTTTCAAAGAAAAAATGAGACAAAAATTTACCTTGTTTTTAACATCTGAATATCTGCTTAGTGGTCTAAACAAAGCCGTCACCGTGTGACATAATACTCACAACGGCGTAACATAACTCAATTCATTTTGGAATGTTGTTTGTAAAAACAATTAGTCATTTGGCCTTTCAGCAGGCTGTGTATTAATTTCAGTTAATTGCAGTTAAAGTGACAAGCCTTATTCAAGTGTTAATGGCTAACGACATTAGACACGTGCGGTCATTGATGCAATTAACGGATTGATTATCTACTGTACATTATAGGAACAGAACAGAACACAATTTTATTACACATAAACTTTACAGTTGATAGTGTTAAACAAAAAATATGGGCTGTCCGTTGTAGTGGCAGCCATTGTGTGAATACATTTTTTTGTCACTGTGACCTTGACCTAGTGACCTGAAAATCAATAGGGGTCATCTGCGAGTCACGATCAATGTACCTATGAAGTGTCATGATCCTAGGCAAAAGCGTTCTTGAGTTATCATTTGAAAATCATTTTACTATTTCGGGTCACCCTGACCTTGACCTTTGACCTTGTGACCTCAAAACCAATAGGGGTCATCTGCGAGTCATGATCAATCTACCTATGAAGTTTCATGATCCTAGGCATATGCGTTCTTGAGTTATCATCCGAAAACCATTTTACTATTTCGGGTCACAGTGACCTTGACCTTTGACCTAGTGACCTCAAAATCAATAGGGGTCATCTGCGAGTCATGATCAATCTACCTATGAAGTTTCATGATCCTTGGCGTATGCGTTCTTGAGTTATCATCCGGAAATCATTTTACTATTTCGGGTCACCGTGACCTTGACCTTTGACCTAGTGACCTCAAAATCAATAGGGGTCATCTGCTAGTCATGATCAATCTACCTATGAAGTTTCATGATCCTAGGCGTTGCGTTCTTGAGTTATCATCCGGAAACCATTTTACTATTTCGGGTCACCGTGACCTTGATCTTTGACCTAGTGACCTCAAAATCAATAGGGGTCATCTGCAAGTCATGATCAATGTACCTATGAAGTTTCATGATCCTAGCCCCAAGCGTTCTTGAGTTATCATCCGGAAACCACCTGGTGGACGGACCAACCGACAGACCGACCGACCGACATGTGCAAAGCAATATACCCCCTCTTCTTCGAAGGGGGGCATAATTATATTATTTTTTAGTGTCTGAAAACTTAAGAGTAATTACGGTAGTTTTGACCTCACGTTACCCAGTTTTAGACTCATCCAAGATGTAATTGCGACAAACATTCTGAACAAGTTTCATAAAGATTGGACATAACTGTGGCCTCTAGAGTGTTAACAAGGTAAATGTTGACAACGCAGTTCACACAACAGACTACAATCAATAGACAAAAGTTGATCACAAAAGCTCACAAAAAGCATGTTGTGCTCAGGTTAGCTAAAAAGAGTATCTCATAAGCACAAAATAGTAAACACTAATCAAGCAAATATTTAATGAATACAAATGGCAATATCAGAATACTGGTTTTGTATTCAATGCCATCCCTAGTAAATAAGGTTAATGTGAACTTGAATTGTTTAAATTTAATGTATTCAGCAAATACGTTGAAAGGTAGAGGCTAACAACATATCTGACTAATAAATGTATGCATAATTATCAACACAAATAAAACTGAGTACAACAATCAAAGAAATCTGTTAAATTCATGATTGTCACGCTATTAAACTTCATACCAGTATTTCTTATAACACAATACACAGTGAGTGACATTTTAAGAATAAATAAAAAAATGTAAAAACCTCATCTAAACTGCAACCTGCGCTTCATTTCACTTTGCATGTCAATAACACAACAATATTGTAGAGAAAAAATCACCACAAGTAAACTGTGTATGTACATGCTAGTCATTTTGGAGATTTACATCAAGATTACAACAATACACTGTTGCAATTAAAACTTAAAAAAATCATCAGACAGGTGATTCCTTACAACAAATGATTTGATGCATGTTTTTGAATTGTTTTGTAACACAACAGATTGTACAGCAAGAATTAGACTTTTAAACATAATACTTCATACAGATCCATGCTGCCAAGAATTGTATTATGGAAGTACTATTTCAAACATATCCATGATCGGACTTTACTTGGCAACACAATTCATTATCCAGGTAAATTATGTGATGAAAGTAACACTGAATACGAGTTTGGTGTGGCAATGTTTTCATGTTGAAAGCTTATGTTCCAGCAAGTTTCTACTGAAATTTATTTAACAAAAAAATTGTACTTTAAACACCAGATTTTGCTTTTTAATTGTTCCATAATGATGGAGGCATCCTATGGTTGCTGACTGACCGTTGTATTGTCAAGATTTCATGTTGAAAGAGCATGTTTGCCTGACACTGGTGAAAACACAACTATTTTACTTTAAACACAAGGATGTTGTTGCTAAATTGCCCCACAACAATCGATGCTGTGCTCCTATTGAAGTAGACTGACAGTGGGTCATCAAGTCCATCCCTCTTGGTAGCAAGAGTTGCCAGCTTCTTATTGCCTTCACCATACAGCTGTAGGATAGTGTTTGATGCATATCCACAGACCAGAACCTGTCCCTGAGCAGTCACGTGTATACCTCTTGGCCTTTTTAGGTCTGGGTCTGTGAATGTGTGGAGAACTGTGCCATCTGTGGCCAGGGTGAGGACCTTGTCATGGTAATAGTTGGTGACAAATATCTTGTCACCTGAAGGACTTACAGCACACTTATTAACTGGAAAAGAGAGAATAATACAACGTAGTTAATTTTGTCAGAATAATTACATCAATAAAACAAGATATGTGTTTGTCAGAAACACTATGTTCCCTTTGCGCCACTTTGAAGCTATATATTTGACCTTTGACCTTGAAGGATGACCTTGACCTTTCACCACTCAAAATGTGCAGCTCCATGAGATACACATGCATGCCAAATATCAAGTTGCTATCTTCGATATTGCAAAAGTTATTGCAAATGTTAAAGTTGGGGCAAACAAACAAACACACAAACAAACCAACAGAGAGGGCAAAAACAATATGACCCCCACTATAGTGGTGGGGGACATAAAAACTGTTACTTCTTATTCAAACCAACTATTTGTTTTAACTTATAGTGAGTGCTTTCTCTTAAAGTGAAACACATGTGACTGCATGATTATTTCAGCATGATTATTTCATGCATCACATTCTTTCAAAACTTCATGTAATTACTGACATAGTTAAGGCTTGCTTACATGATTATTTTTATGGAATTGTTTATAATTGTCTTGTAAACCTTTAAAAAAAACTCCTTTACAGTAAACAGGGTGCAGGGTAACATGACTGTGGGTTAAACATTTATGGATGTAAACACACTGGTTTTGCTTGTTTTCATACAACTTTTTAAAAAAATTCTTAAGAATTTCAACTAATGCATAAGACAGATTTTTATGCTGCTTTTGGCAATGTGAAATACATCATAATTACTTTGTTTATTAAGCCTGTGTTCTTGTTCAAAAATTTGATTTGTACTAAACCGTTATGCTTAACGCAACTTGAAATTTTGTCACCGATTTCAGACGTAATCAAGGATTTATTCTTATATCATAAGATATTGGCACAAACTGCAAGAAAAACTGTCTTTTATGCACTAAAGATTTTTGCAATTGTACTTCAATAACTTGAGATCTTTGCAAAAATTAAATTCTTAACAGTGTGTTTACATTCTGTCCAGCCCGTGTGAAAACCCCTGAAAACCCAGTTGATTCTGCACCCTGGTAAAAAAATCAATAACAAAAATACTTAGGCAATGAAAGGACATTATTGTTTTCTCTTACTAATAGTGATATTCATATGACCATAATTTGCAAACATAATAATCTGGAATATATGGGCAAATTCAAAAATGCAATTGACTTCTATAAACATGTGTATATTGCATTTTTTTATATATTTCTTGTAATAATTCAAAAATACACCCTGATATATCCACCATAATATTGCATTATATTACCTGTCTTCAGAGCTGATGTATCCTCATACAACTTTTCCAACATGTCTCCTTGCATTGAATACTTGTAAAGTGCAGTGCCAGAAGAGAGATACATGTCTTGCAGATTATAAGCAATACCAATACATTTATGTTCTAACTGAAACGTTGTGCCATTAGACAGCAGCCCATCATTTACAGAGATAAACTGGACCTCATTTGTCTTATCCTTGTCCACAGCAACAGCTACTTCACTTGGTGTTATTTGACAAATGTCAAATGGATAACCATTTACATTACAATGACCCACCACCTGGTATTGATGATTCAGTAAATTAACTTTTTTTTCAGCACGATCAGCGACAAGGATCTGATCATTGGACAAAACACAAACGGCACTAATATAAAAGATTTCCTCACTAAAACTAGCTGTTAAAAGGCTTTTCAGTGAACCCCCTTGCACAGTGAATATCTGGTCTGGGTCATCATGCAGAGGCACAGCTTGAGTACATACCAAAATCCTCCCCAGACCTGACAATTTAGACAAATACTGTTGAATATCACGGTTGGCCTGGAATGTTAGTGAACTTTTTATCTGAACAGAGTTCTCCTTCAGATAAGTTTCAGAATGCTTAATCTTTTCCAGACATTTCTTACTTGCAACAAATAATAGTTCCGCTTTGCTCTTATCAACAATTTCCTTCAATGCATCACTGAGTTGTGTTAATTCATTTTTAAGCTGAATGCAATTATCCATGTCAGTCTTGACAGAAGCTTTCAGACTGGTCATCTCATCATCTAGCTCTTTTATAGTGGTCTTTTCCATCTCATCTAAAATTTCATTTAATTTTTGGCGTGTTTTACTTATTTCCTGCAATTGTTTCTTGTATGAAACTTTCAAAAACCGCATGTTGGTATCCAAATTGTTTTTAAGTTTCTTGAGTTCTTTAAGAATAGTTTCAATCTTTCTTAAAAATTGCTGCAAGTCTGGCGGAGGTCCTTCGACTGACTTGGATATCTGTGTAACTTTAGCACATTGTCTGAAAAGAAAATAATACTTAAATATGTGTACGAGGTTCTAATGATCATTATTAATATAAAAAAGTAAAAAATTTGGTTTCAGCATATTTTCCCCATTTCCAGAAAGCTTTTTTAAGTCACTAGTATGGAATATATTCATATTCATTCTGATACCATGTCTAATCTTTTATAGACACTTATTTAATATAATTTACCTTTGAAATTTTATTCATATTATTCATATTCACAAACAAATCAATTTTCATTTTTCAATAACTGAATTAAATAATGCCATATTCTACTTACAGCACCAAACATATTCAAAAGCAAACTAAATATGTTTGAATTACCTGTGATTGAGGAAAGCACATTTAGTGCAACACAGCTGACTGTGGTCATCACAAAACATGTCTAGATGTATGTCGTTATGAAGGTCACATTTCAGAAACAAATCCTCCACTTCCTTGGACACTGGCCACTTACTTGTTTCTCCCCTTCCATAAGGCACATGATTCACAAACAACTTACCATGCATTTTTTTACATTTTGCACAATAAAATTTGAGACACGTCTTACAGTAAAAATCCGCCAACTTCGCAATTTTTTGCTCTAGACATGGCGAACAAGAAAAGTCTATAACTGAGTCAGAGCCTTCAGACGCAGTTGATTGAGAAAATGTAACCACCTTTATCACCTTATTAAAATATGAAGCCATCTTGATCACCGTATTATAAATATTCAATAGAAATGAGTATTCCTTAAATTACACCCCTTCAGCTGGTGGCTAAAATTAACTTATATAATACTTTGGATTGTACTGTTTACGTATAAATATTTGAGCTATCCGTACTTGACTTCATGTGACAATACACATTATTAAATCATATGAGGCTAATGTTATCATACAGTAGAAAAGACTGTATCACAACAGAGCTATTAGCAACAGTCCACTTAATACATGTTGTTATCTTGAATATCATTTTGGTATCTGAGGCATATCTGTAAATTAGTATTTAAAACAGAGGTATATACATGAACTGTCACTTAAGTATAAGGTTACACACAACCTATAATCACACTGCGTTAGTGAGGTTTAAAGATGAAGACATTCTGAAGTATAAATAAGTTTTGTATATGCACAGGCTGTCAAGTACCCTTTTTTCAAAAAGTAGGAAAAAATAGGAACTACTTTTGCAAGAAAAGTAGGAAAAAAGTAGGAAAAAGTAGGAACTTTTCCCTCAAAAGTAGGAATACATAATACTAATTTTTTAGACACAGGTCCAGGAAACATAGCTTGAAACAGAGCAGGAGTGCCATCACATGTTCTGTATGGATACCCACTTGAAGCTACCTTAAGGCCCCAAAAGATTTCAGCCTTTTGTACCTGTTCCTTATGTGATGAATGTACTTGCATACAGATAGATTTATCCCCACCACCCTGAGAGCTGCTTGGCTTTGGGGCACTTCCAAACAAACGCTTTTGTGAATTATCATGCATGTATTTCATGTTTTCCTTGTGTTTTTATCCATCTGCATGACTTATCAATTAATTAGCACCAGAATTACTACAAGATGGACTTCATTCAGACAGTACAATATCTTGCAAACTCATTGCCGGTATCTTTCTTGCACCACGATCCAAGTGTTTTTTCACTGTTGTCCCACTTCTCCATCCATGAAGGGTTAAACTTTGTTTTCCCACTAGGCATTTTAGCACTTATAGTGTATCTATGATAATTAAGTTTCAAGCAAAGCTACCCTGTTAAAGAAGTATACATGTAATTAGATGCTGTTCATTTTGGTGTATCATCAAATAAGTGGTTAGAGGTCTTCTGTGTATCGAAATGGTAATATATTGTGCATGTTATATCCTTAAGCATGCCAAATATCAAGTTGCTATCTTCAATATTGCAAAAGTTATGGCCCATATTAAAGTTTTCGGACGGACACACAGACAGACAAACAGAAGGACTGACAGTACAACTGCCATATGCCAACGGGAGCATAAAAATGTATCAGGGCGTTTAGGCTCTGTGCATTTATCTTTAATTACTTAGCATGATGTACCTATGATATCAATAGAACATCATATCCGTTGTCATGTACACATGTAATACAGAATTTATTACATAATATTTGTAAATGATGAAAACTCTGCAAAGCATCAGTTTTATCTTTTTCAAATAACTTGTGTAATAAATTCCATATTACATAACCACTCATACAATACATGTATCTCTATATCTCTACATTCCAAACAGCAATATCATGTAAACATGCATAAGGTTTGGTCAAATTGTTGTCAATGGAAACAAAATAAAACTGGAATAAACAATGCTCTTGCATCACTGGGAACTGTGTAAGGTAGTGAAGTCTGCAGTGTACAAATGCTAAGGAAGTAAGCAAGGCACTATTGTTACTTCAAAAAAACTTGTCAATAATTTTAAAAGTTACATAAGAAATAAATATTTATGCTCCTGAAGAGGTGCTAGCAGACAGTCAGCATGGGTTGTCAGGTCTCATCTAGATGAATGCACATTAACAGGGATACAGTCATGCCATAAATTCATTTATCCTGCAAGTTTACTAAATAAACTCTTTAAAAAAAAAAAATTCTCCATTGAAAATGAAAAAGTAGGAATAGTAGGAAGATTTGGTAAAAAAATAGGAAAAAGTAGGATCCTGATGAAAAAGTAGGAAATAGTAGGAAAAAGTAGGAAAAAGTATGACCGCTTGACAGCCTGTATGCATAAAACCTTGTAGAAAGATATGGCATATACAATATTATGTGTATCTGTTGTGTTTATCACCTAAAAAACAAGCAAATTCATTGAATTCATATTCCCCGCCAATATGCTTCTGGACACAAAAGTGCTATATTTGACACTCAAAAAAGCATTTTTTTCAAGATACAAAGGGCCATAACTCCCTTATTATCCAATGGCGTACAATGCCATTTGGCGTGCATCATCCTCTTATCCATATATATACTCATACAAAGTTTCAATGAAATCCACCAAAGCACTTCCAAGATATGGCTCCGGACACAAAAGTGCCGGACGGACGGACAGACAGACAGCCGGACAGACGGACGGACAACGCCAAAACAATATCCCTCCGCCTTTGGCCAATATGCTTCTGGACACAAAAGTGCTATATTTGACACTCAAAAAAGCATTTTTTCAAGATACAAAGGGCCATAACTTCCTTATTATCCGATGAAGTACAATGCCATTTGGTGTGCATCATCCTCTTATCCATATATATACTCATACCAAGTTTCAATGAAATCCACCAAAGCACTTCCAAGATATGGCTCCGGAAACAAAAGTGCCGGACGGAGGGACGGACAGCCGGACGGACGGACAACGCCAAAACAATATCCCTCCGCCAGGGGGGGGATCCTTTAAGGGGATATGTTCAATCTTACAGCTGGAATGGAGGCACAAATGCAAATACATTTAACCACATAGGTGATCTAAAAAGCACTGCTAATAAAACCTTTATGTATGCTTTGTTCAAAACACTAAACCCGACATTACAGCAGTTTATGTATGGCCCTACGTTATAGCCCAAATATTAGTATTATCAGTAATGCTGATGAATACAAGTTTGTGGTCCCAGGACTTTTCCCTAATTTGGCCATGACAAAATCCAGTTTCCTTGAAACTATACTTACATACTGAACTAAAAATATAGCAAGATAACATTATTTTTTTTAAGATTTTGTCATGCTTTGGAAGCAACAATACCTTAGATTGACAAAGTAAATTGTGATGTATGTGTTTTATACCCCAGTGTCCATTCTAGACCACTCAATTGCCCGATTTGCGCTATTTTTCCAAAATATCACGCTTATTTTCAGAATGTGTGCGAGAAAATTCGCGCTCGATATCCAAGAGAATTTTTTCAAGATCAAAGCGATATGGTCTTCGCTAAAAATTTTGAGAGCTGACTAACGATCGTCTGTCAACAACATGTATCTCTTTACTCAACTTAAGACAGCCTAAAGGCAGAGCGTCTTTGTGTTGGAAAATCGATATTGGCAAATGAGAGCACGCTTTTGTAGGTAGTCACTACCTGCAGTTAAATCATGCAGACAACGAGTGACATAATTGTCATAAGCGCGTGGTTTTGTTGGCTTACCATACAAATCAAACCCTGCAGTGTACACCGCCACAATGAAATCATGGCCAGTTACGTAGAAAACTGATGGTGGCAACCGGATGTAATCCTCATGGAAAGTGTGCCTTTCGTGCATAAAATTGTCAAAACATTTATTAAAACCATAAAGCGTTTAAACAAATTAGCCTTGAATTCATTACAAACAACTGTTAACGTTATGTTGAATTCTCAAATGAGCATAATTAAATTTAAATCCGAAACACACTTCCAAATTTTTATTGCAACGTTCACAAATTCTAGCATCAAATAAACAATGCTCATGTATTTTGTGTTGATCCTTGGTCTCGATAAAGTGTGCGAAAATCATGCTGCATGTACACTGTCACGTCATACGCATCAAAACTTTGTAGCACCAAGCCCTGGATATCATGACAAAAGTGAAAATCAGCAAATGTTAATTTTTGTAATTTAAAATGATAAAGAAATATCATGTGAAAACATGTTTATTTTTTGTTTATAAATGTAAGTCAGTGCAATACTATGGAAAGTGCTGTTTTAATTAAACTGTAGTAACCATATGTATTTTACTGACTTGACAATATATTATAATGTTTAAGGTAAAATAATTAAACATTACAACTAAAATGAATAAAATGTCATTTGATAATTGACCCTCTTTATCAAAGTGAGGGGGAATTTCCCCCCATCTTTAGGATTTCTAGAATAGACACTGATACCCTAGACTGATTTAAAGATGATGGTCTTAAAGTGCTAACCAGGAGTTCACAGTACACAAATTTGACCCTGTGCACTTGTTTTTTCTCCACTTTTCCCAGATTCAAACATGGCAGTCAAGTTGTCATGATAAACATTCTGGCTGAGTTTCATCGAGATTGAGTACTAATGTGGCTTCTAAATTGGTTAATTTCTAATATTTCACATGGTGACTTAGTTTTTGGATGACCTTTATGCAGATTCAAAATTGACCTAGGTATTGTCAAGGTAACTTTTGTGGGTGTAAGTTTTAGCAAAATTGACATATAAATGTGGCTTCCAGAGTGGTAACAGAGCTTTTCTAAGATAAGACAAGGTTATTTAAATTTGTGACACACTTGACCAAGATTCTACCTTGGCCTAGATATTGTCATGATAACCATTCCAAGTTTCATAAAGATTGAGTCATAAATGTTGCTTCTAGAGTGGTAACAAGGTTGTTCTAAGATTTCAGCTGTTTATCTAGCTGTACGGCAATAGACTAGCTCAGAAAGTATCTCACTAGATGACAAAGTAAACCAGCAAAGTGTTTCAGAACTTTGATTATATGTACATTATTACAACAAATACTTTGGGTAATCTTTGAGAAGATTGCAAAAAAGGTAACTTTCAGAGTGTTCACAACGTTGAACTACAGCCATATCAGAGCATTGCCTACCCCCTGATGGCCATGTTTTTCAACAAACCAGAACAGATTTGAACCAACTAGGCCAATAAATCTTTAAAACAAATCTTCCCCCCCCCCTGGCAACCATGTTTTTTTTTACAGAAACTCAGCTTAGCTAATATTGTTCTAGTTAAAATGTTCTGAGCAAATTTCATAATGATTGGGCAAGAAATATGACTTTTAGAGCATTCAAAAATGTTCACTATAGCCATATTAGGAAAACTGCCCCGTCCCAAAGTGGTCATGATTTTTAAATGGACCACAACAATTTTTGAACTTGGCAAAGATATCATAAGAACAAATGTTCTGAGCAAGTTTCACGATAATTGGACAAAAAAGTAACGGAATCATTTTAAAACTCAGAACAAAAAACATTAAATGTTCTGACTTACTTTGATGATGATTGTTCAAAAATTGTGACTTTATTTTCGAACCATTTTCTAACTAAGCTGGGGTCTCATTAGAACAAATGTTCTGTGCAAGATTCATAATGATTAGGCAAAAAATGTGACCTCTAGAGTGTTAACACGCTTTTTCATTAATTTGACCTTGGGACCTAGTTTTGACCAAACATGGCCCAGTTTCAAACTCTAAGGTAACACTGGTGTAGAGGATACTTTGTCCGCCTAGCGACTTGGTGGTCACAGGTTCAATTCCCACTGCGGGAGCGTTCTTTCGATTTACCCCATAGACACCAAGTACTGGTTCTAGTCTAATGAAAAGGACTCGAGAGCTTTTCAAATAAGCCTAAGGCTTTCTTTGCATTGAGCTAAATTAAACATGTTTAAACTTAACTCTGTGGAGATTTCATTGGTAGAAAATGTTCTGAACAAGTTTCATGACCATTGGGCAATAAATGTGACATCTGGGGTATCACAAGGTAAATGATGATGACAGATGACTGACTACAGATGATGCACGATGTACGCCTGACAAAAGGTTATCACAAATGACCTCAAAAATGACCTTGACCCCAACAATAGCCACAGTTCTTGTCATTGACACACTGTCTACAAGGTCATTACACTTTGCTCATTATTAATTCAAGAGTATCTGGTAGAATGGCTTTTCAATTCCTACACATAAAAAAAAACTAGTCCGCATAACATGTCCTGTAAAATATTGTAAGGTCTGGCCTGTCAGTCCAATTTTAAGGACCAATTTTCCTAAAAACAATTGACAGCAATTTGTTAATTTGTCTAGGTTTGTTTTCACCTCTGTAACTTTTCTGCATTGTAAAAATAGTGATAACATCTGTATAAATGTACTTTTCAATACAAAGGCTGCAATACAACCGAGTTATTTAAATATAAGGCTATTGTCAAGCAAAAATATGGTCCCCTACTGGCTCCAAAATTTGTCAGAAATTCCACCATTTTCATAAAAAAAGTTTTTGCTTGCCATAGCAACCACAATTTTTGCCGTAGGAACAAAATGAAATGACGTGCATAATGTCCATATTGCCATCTATCCATGATGCAAATTTCATGAAAAAATATTAAGAACTTTTTAAGTTATCGCAGGATCCAGAAAACCACCATTTTCAGCAGTATTTCTAGTCTATTTGTTGCCTTAGCAACCAGAATTTTTGACGTGGGAACAAAATGAAATGACGTGCATAATGTCCATATTGCCATCTATCCATGTTTCAAGTTTCATGAAAAAATATTAAGAACTTTTAAAGTTATCACAGGATCCAGAAAAGTGTGACAGACAGACAGACAGACAGACAGGCAGGCAGGCAGGCAGGCAGGCAGGCAGGCAGGCAGGCAGGCAGGCAGGCAGGCAGGCAGGCAGGCAGGCAGGCAGGCAGGCAGGCAGGCAGGCAGGCAGGCAGGCAGGCAGGCAGGCAGGCAGGCAGGCAGGCAGGCAGGCAGGCAGGCAGGCAGGCAGGCAGGCAGGCAGGCAGGCAGGCAGGCAGGCAGGCAGGCAGGCAGGCAGGCAGGCAGGCAGGCAGGCAGGCAGGCAGGCAGGCAGGCAGGCAGGCAGGCAGGCAGGCAGGCAGGCAGGCAGGCAGGCAGGCAGGCAGGCAGGCAGGCAGGCAGGCAGGCAGGCAGGCAGGCAGGCAGGCAGACAGACAGACAGACAGACAGACAGACAGACAGACAGACAGACAGACACACAGACAGACAGACAGACAGACAGACAGACAGACACACAGACACACAGACAGACACACAGACAGACACACAGACAGACACACAGACACACAGAGCACAAACTATAAGTCCCCTCCGGTAACGGACAATTATTATGTAGTCAATAGGCCCTGTAAAAATAGAGAAGGACCTGCATTTGTTCCAATTGTACAGGATCTATGGCAGTCCACTTACCGCAAGAAGGTCAGTGTCTTCCTTCTCGTACAGGAAACTCGTTGCCAGACGGGTGATCACATGACTTAGCATTCCCTCTAGTGTGTTGAATGCCACCTGGAGATAGAAATATGAGCCTCTTTGTGGGAAAACTGCGTTTAATGCATGCCGTAACTGCAAGGACGAAACTTTTCTCCTAAACTGGATTTTTATTAAACAGAGACTTCCTCTAAACCAAAAATTCCATAAAAGCTGAAAGTGTTGTCCCTGATTAGCCTTAGGCTATGCAGACTGAACAGGCTTATCTGTGACAACACTTTTTGCTCATGCATTAAGCCCAGTTTTCCTAGAATGAGGCTCATGTTATGCGTGTGAATAATCGTAGTGATATGTAACCATATTATAAACAAAGCTTCTTGAAAAGCATGCTCTTCAATGTGTCACAGAAAACAAGTCTTGCAAGTAACTGGTCTTTGAAACTTGGTGATCTTTTTGCCAAGTATTGCTGAAACTGTATGCACTTTGTTATAATAATTATGGGATAAAATATGGTTTTCAGAAAATAAATTGTCTGTAAAAAAAAGGGGTCCACACATTTTGAATGTGGAAAAGAAAAAATGTCCACAAATTTTGAATGAAACCATTATAACAGTAATTAATTACCAAAAAAATATTTTCCCCACGGAGCTTTGCGAATACATGTACAGACCCTGGGCCTAACTGCTTTCCCCATACTTTTGCGCCCACTCTTCTACAAGATTTGAAAATACGTGCCCAGGGCCCCAAAATATGCCCCCCCAATACTTACATGTCTACCCTTTTTCCATGCCTCCCTCTCTTCCTCAGTAAACTTGCACGTCATCACACACAGGGACTGAATGAAGACCATGTTGTACACTACCTGTACCACGAAATCAAAGTGACCTGAAATGACACCGTAATCTGATGTTTTAACCATATTCATAAACATGGCCCCACATAGAATCTGCTGTTTTACCATGTTTTAGACAGGGCCCAGAAGCTCAAAACTTGAATGGCCAGACAAGCTATCATCTTGTTAAAGGGACTTGTTCACAATCTGGCAAAATAACCATTAAAAAAATTGTCCTACAATCAAGAAAGAATGTTTGCATTTATTTTGTTATTGTTAATATTTTAACCTTTTCTCAAAAATGCTGTTTTATAAGTTAATTAATTTAATGCTCTTTTTTTAAATACAAAATTCTTTGAACAAGTCCCTTTCACAATTTAAATAAATAAAACTGGTAAATCAAACAACTTGCAGAAAGAGCATTACAACATAATGTTAGGAAACCTTTCTGCATTCTTTTAACAAAGAAATTACAAGGGCTGTTTGTAAAACATGCATGCCCCCCCCATATGGGCTTTCAGTTGTAGTGGCAGCCATTGTGTGAATATGTTTTTTGTTACTGTGAATTGACCTTTGACCTAGTGATTTGAAAATCAATATGGGTCTTGTGCCAGTCATGATCAATGTACCTATGAAGTTTCTTGATCATAGGCCTAATTATTCGCAAGTTATCATCAGGAAACCATTTAACTGTTTTGAGTCACTATGACCTTAACCTTTGAATAAGTGACCTGAAAATCAATATGGGTCATCTGCCAGTCATTATCAATGTACCTATGAAGTTTCATGATCCTAGGCGTAAGCGTTCTTGAGTTATCATCCGGAAACCATTTTACTGTTTCAAGTCACCATGACCTTTGACCTAGTGACCTGAAAATCAATAGGGGTCATCTGCCAGTCATTATCAATGTACCTATGAAGTTTTATGATCCTAGACGTAAGCGTTCTTGAGTTACCATCTGGAAACCATTTTACTACCATCCGGAACCATTTTACTATTTCAAGTCTCTGTGACCTTGATCTTTGACCTAGTGACCTCAAAATCAATAGGGGTAATCTGCCAGTCATGATCAATGTACCTATGAAGTTTCATGTTCCTAGGCCTAAGCATTCTTGAGTTATCATCCGGAAACCATCTGGTGGACGAACAGACGGACAGACCGACCTATCGACATGTGCAAAACAATATACCCCCTCTTCTGCCAGTCAGGATAAATGTACCTATGAACTTTGATGATCCTAGGTGTAAGCGTTCTTGATTTATCATCCAGAAACCATTTTACTATTTCGGGTCACCGCGACCTTGACCTTTGACCTAGTGACCTGAATCAATAGGGGTCATCTGCGAGTCATGATCAAAGTACCTATGAAGTTTCTTGATCCTAGGCATAAGCGTTCTTGAGTTATCATCCAGAAACCATTTTACTATTTCGGGTCACCGTGACCTTGACCTTTGACCTAGTGACCTCAAAATCAATAGGGGTCATCTGCAAGTCATGATCAATGTACCTATGAAGTTTCATGATCCTAGGCCTAAGCGCTCTTGAGTCATCATCTGGAAACCATCTGGTGGACGGACGGACGGACCGACATGTGCAAAACAATATGCCCCCTCTTCTTCGAAGGAGGGCATAATAAGCAAAGTTAGTAATAGCTCTGTCATGCTTTCATCTCTAATGATCCTGCAAAGCCTAAAATATAGAATTAATCAGCTCTGGGTGCAAGGGTTGCAAAGCCTTTCGGCCTTCAAAGATACAAAAAATTAGTCAAAGGTAAAAAAATAGATAAATTTACATTTTTGAACATGCTTTACACATGTTAATGTTTTATATACATAGAAATAGTCAAATCATTTCAAATAAAAAATATACTGTTGAATCTACTAAAACTAAATGATACCTGAAGACTGCCATAGCCACTAAATAACTTATGCATCGACCAAACATTTTATTTTTCCCTGACTTTTCACAGACTTTTCTCAAATATCTTTTTGCTGACCATTTTTTTAAATTTCCTGAATTTTCACTGACCTTGAAAAAAAATCAAATTTCCCAATTTTTCAAGTTAAGTGGCAACCGTGACACAATTTACCTTTGAGGATGACCTTGACCTTTAACTTTTACCACTCAAAATGTGCAGCTTCATGAGAACGCCGCTTTGATTTTTTATTTTTTTTACCTTTGACCTTGAAGGATGACCTTGACCTACAACTTACACCACTCAAAATGTGTAGCTTCATGAGAACACCGCTTTGAATTAAAAAAAAAAATTACCTTTGACCTTGAAGGATGACCTTGACCTTAAACTTCCACCACTCAAAATGTGCAGCTTCATGAGATGCACATGCATGCCAAATATCAAGTTTCTATCTTCAATAATGCAAAAGTTATGGCCAACGTTTAAGTTTTTTTTGGACGGACGGACAGACTGACATACACACAAACACACATACTGACATACTGACGGACAGTTCAACTGCTATATGCCACCCTACTGGGGGCATAATTAAACAGAATCTTTCTTTATCACGGTTTAAGACAGACTACTGCAAGTTCAATATATGAGCATGCAATAAAAGTATCTTAAAGGAAAAACACTTATTTCTCATTCATTAAAATACTTTTCAGGACATAAAAAAAATGTTCATTAGATTAAATTCATTCGGATTTTCAAAAGACCAAACATGAAAATAATTAATAAGAAGCAAATTTGTTGAATTGATATCACCGGCCAAATAAATTTGTTTAAAGATGGGTGAAGAAAAAAAAGAAACAAAGGGCATTAACTCTTATTTCAGAAAGTGTAGGCTTATGGTTCTTGTGTATTTCACTTTTCCACATTGATATATACACACCCATGAAGTTTCAACTTAAAATATTGTATTGTATCTGAGATACAGCCCTCAAGAGTTACATCAAAAAAAGAGAAGAAAACAAGGGCAATTACTCTTTTTTTAGAAAGTGAAGGGTTATGTTTCTTGTGCAGGCACTTCTCATTGTATACAATGAAGTTTCATGTCAAAAACTTATATAGTTTTTGTGATACAGCCCTTAGCAGCTTGTGACAGGCCCAAGGATGGACTGACGGAAGGACATTGCCAATTTTAAATCCCTCCGCATTTGGCCGGGGATAATAACTACCCTAAATCCCTCTGCATTTGGCCGGGGATAATAACTACCCTAAACGTTGTTAACCAAAAAGTATTTTTATTCAAATTACATTGTACCTCTTTCAATGGTTGCTGGCAGTGTCAAAATAATCTGTATCAGCAGTGAGACAGGATCCTTGAGCAACAGTGGTACCTCTTTCTGGTACAAAGAGACACTGAAACAAGTCAAAAGATACAATTAAAAGAGCCAAATGAAACACTGAAATGTGCCAAAAGAATCACTAAAATGAGCAAAAAGAAGCACTGAAAAATGAGAAAACAAGAGCTGTGTTTGACCACACAATGCCCCCTACTGCACTTTGAAGCTGCACAGCAGCTCCAAGGCTAGCAACTTTATAAAATATTGATGGACCAAAATAAGAGTTCAGTCCAAGGCCTGTAACTTTGTCCGGACACTAACCAAACTCAATCTAGATCAGTAAGTCATGTAAGTAGACGTACACACAAAAAATACTGTAAATTTCTGAAAGCATTTAGGAAAAAACACCGGAACTGATAGACAGACGGACAGCACGACTGCTAAATCCCACCATACCCTGGGAATAAAAACACACAATGATGACTTCTGATACATAACTTTATACAATGATAGCATTAGCCCAAGCAGTTTAAAATAAGCACAAAAGATCTTCTTTCTTATTTTTATTCATTTTAAAGCATATATTGTATACATACATGTATTTCATTTGCAGACAATGGTTCTAACAGGGTATACAGAAAGTATGCCTTATAATTTTGTTTGACCTTGGTTTGTTTAATTTCTATCATAGACAACAGTATGCGTTCTGTAATATATTGCATATATATATATCAATGATGTTATAAAATTTAAAAATAGAAAACAATAGTAAAAATAATGTATAAAATGATAAGCTAACATAAAGTGAAAAGTATAAAAGTGGACAAGTTTATAAAAATTTAATTTGATTCCATTTTTGTTCAAAAATATGCAATGTATCATTACTGAGGGCTATTTCTTTCTCAATCTGAATCTTTAGTTTCAGGCTATGCATAAAACAATTGAAATTTGGTATTTGTTTTCTGTATTTCATGTTAAAGATAAAATATTTCATTAATATAAGGATGAAATTCACAATATAATTACAGTCTATTGATTTCAATGAGTAAATTCCAAAACTAACATTTAAGAAGGATAGTTTAACGTTTAGATGTTGTTGGCCAAGAAAGGATGTCAACTCATTCCAGATATACTCAAACCCGGTTAAGTAGCGGGTCTGGTTGAGTCGCGGTATTTCATTAGCGCCCTCTGGATTTTGTTTATTAACAATTCTGCTTGACCTACTTGTCAAATCTGACAGAAAACATGTCTCCCTACAGATTGGAATCAATTTTTGGTAATTAAATGTCGTAAAACTCAGACTTTAACAAAATTTGAATTTGTATAGTTCAGTAAATTGTCGTAACGAAAAAAATATGACATTGCCTAAAAATAACTGTGCTGTTTATTTTATTTGATGTCTTAAATTCCATATATTTAAATTGTTATATACTTTATTGATTGTTACTTTGAAGAGTATGTCAGAGCTTTGATAATTCATGTTTAATTTAAAATTGGTGCTGTTTAACCTATTTATCGCGAATCTACCGGGAGAAAAAATAAACAACAATGGCGGACAATGGTGTTAGATTTGTTTCTATGGCAGTTAATACTGAAGGATTTTCGCCATAAAAAGGCCTTTGTCCAATAAAGTTAAGTTAAATATGATTGTCCTTTAAATCATTTATCTGATATATGAAGATTGTTTCTAGACGCAAGTGAATATTCCTCAAGTACCGCGAGTCAACCGTGTTGCAGTATAGGTTGGACGTATATGCACTCCCAGAATAGATGTTCTATAATTTGCATTTAAAAAGATATTTATTGGTCGCGATTATGCGATTAATGTATTTGAACTGGAAGTTTCTTAGTGTGATGTCGATTGTTGTTTTGTTAGACATAAGAAATATTTCTTTCCAGTTTAATTCATGCTCTTGGAATCAAAAGATCTTAAAATTATTGCTTCCATGCTGATAATCAGGGATACAGTACAAAACTAGTTTGATTCAAACATGAACTGACAGACATTATTACAAAAAAATATCCAATTGTCATGCTGCACAGAATTTCCTTTAATTATTGAGTTCTTAACCATGATAATTTTGTTCTTTGCAAATAGAACATGAGATGCGTTTGTCAGAAACACAATGCCCCCTATTTAGCCACTTTGAAGCAACATATGTGACCTTTGACCTTGAAGGGTGACCTTAACCTTTCACCACTCAAAATGTGCAGCTCCATGAGATACACATGCATGCCAAATATCAAGTTGCTATCTTCAATAATGCAAAATTTATTGCAAAACTTTAACCAAGGTTAAAGTTTTGGGACACACACAATAAATGGACACACACAATAAATGAATGAATGAATGAATGAATGACAGACAGACAGAGGCCAAAAACAATATGCCCCCGATCTTTCTATCCGGGGGCATACAAATCAGTGAGTATTGTGTCAGAATACTTCTTGATTAACCCTTTATCACTCAGATACCGTAGTTACTCTAAGTTTTCGATTTAGATTCGAAAAATATTCAAAAATAACGAGTGTCCGAAAATTTAAAGACATACATGTTAGGGTTGTTTGTCAATTATTATAATGAAATAAAACCAATTAATAAATGTGCAATACTTGTATTGTGTTGTACTCTCCTTTCCCTTCTTTAAATAAAGTACAACTTCACTTATTTGCAATCTCTTACCTGAAATGGTATATAAAAGCGTCATAAAAACAACCATACTGCTTCCTGAATACGATATCATTTCAAATGCTGTTGGGTGAAACCATTGTTTATTAAACATGGTAATCTACCCAATAAAGCAATTGTAATGGTCCATTGCCCTCAGGGCATTCTATGCCAGGTTTTATTGCGTTAATCCGGTTGTAACACTTTATAATCGATGGGTCCAAGATAAGCGAAAACAGGGCAGAAATCTAGTAAACTAGCGTTGTAAAATCAAAGGCGTATCCAGAAGTTTTTCAGAGGGGAGGCTGAACTGGGGAGGGTGCAGGAGGGGTGTGGAATTTTTTTTTTTAAATGGCACCTTGAAATGATGCAATTTCCTGCAATTTAATCAGCATTTTGCATGACAAAAGTCAGGAAGATCCATCCGCCTAGGATGCTTCCGAGCAAACTACCGTACAACATTGCAAATGTTAATGTCCATGTCCCTATGAATAGATAAAGTAATCGAAGATAATTAATGACTTCAAAGTTTTCAATCAATTTTCTTTTAATAAATTAAAAAGTACAATTTGAACACAATCACATTATTTTGGAAAGTGCCTGATAGCAGACTCATTTTAAGTTGGTTCATTAGTTTTTTGTTTCTTGTTCCAAATGAATTCAAGTGTTGCCTGTTGGCGTTTCTTTTTTTCAAATTATAAAGTTTCATATTAGCAAAGTAATTCTTCAGTTTTTAGTCCTTTTTAATTTCTATAAACTTCTATAAATTTCTATTAATTTCTATTTCTTTGATTGAACATCAAAGCAGTTAGCCCAATTTGTAAAAATAACTAACACATTAATTGCCATTCATTAAGTGTGGCAGTGCTGTTGAATTTCATTTGCAATAACTAATTACTCAAAAGGATTATCATTCTTAAGAGCTAATACCAATTACATTCATCAAAGAAAGTTACCGAAAAATTAATGATGATTGTCCATTGCATTCGTCTAATCTCTTTAATTGCTACAAATTGAAATATTGTGTTTCACAAGTCCCATCCTTCAGCCAATCAAATAGCGCAGTTTATCACTAACAGTCCATTTAGCTGGCAAAGGTTAGATCCTCTGTACCCCTGCCTAGGGGCTCAATCACACAAATCGACAGCTGTTTATGGCTTAATTAGGGGCATATGACAGGAAATACACAAGTGGATATGTTTGGAACTTTAAGGGGCTCATATTTGTAAAAATCGTATCTAGCCAACCAGCTGGGGGGGGGGGGGGTTAGCCTCCTAGCCCCCCACCTAAATACGCCTCTGGAAAATATACTGTCCGAAAAATTGGAGTCATTAATTTTGGACAGAAATCTGTATGTCCGAAAATATAGAGACACGAAAAATAATCATTTTGGCTTAAAAAGAGGGTGTCCGAAAACTTAGTGTCCAATAACTTAGAGTAACTACGGTATACACTATGGCGTGTTTGTAGTCATTTATAAAATCAAATTTAATTTATGACCTATTTTACTTAATTCAAGTTTATAAGGCTTCATTTCAAATTCTATGATGAGCATTCAGGTTTCATGCCGGTTGCATACAGCTCTTTTCACTTTGCTTCTGACCAAGAAAGGTTGAATACACAAGCCTTTTTCAGCCATATCAACAGGTTTTTTTAAACGGACCAATTCCTAAAGCAAAATAGTAATAAAAAAGATAAATTTGGAAAGAAATTTTGATTTTTTTTTAAGAGGAGGGTCTTATTATTATAATATCTCTTTTTTTCAAAAACCTCTAACAAAGTAGATAACAATAATTTATATGTTTGTCTTATAATTTGAATTATAATTAAGAGTTATATTCATTTTTTTCCCCAAATAAGTGAAATTAAAGTGTGAAACAAATTCCCTATCCCAAAATTGCATTTCCCTAAAATGGCCAGAAAAAAGTCTGATACACAAACTCTCACCTTGTAGTATTTTCTGAGCAGGAGACCCCGGTGATGTGAGACCACAGATCAGTGTATGGCTTGGTGGTCAGTATCTTACTGTGCATACTCAGAACATGGAGTAAGGGCACTGAAACATAAAAACAAAACATTGACCAGTGGAGTAAGGGCACTGAAACATATAAACTAAACATTGACCAGTGGAGTAAGGGCACTGAAACATAAAAACAAAACATTGACCAGTCGAGTAAGGGCACTCAAACATATAAACTAAACATTGACCAGTGGAGTAAGGGCACTGAAACATATAAACTAAACATTGACCAGTCGAGTAAGGGCACTCAAACATATAAACTAAACATTGACCTGTGGAGTAACGGCACTGAAACATATAAACTAAACATTGACCAGTCGAGTAAGGGCACTCAAACATATAAACTAAACATTGACCTGTGGAGTAACGGCACTGAAACATATAAACTAAACATTGACCAGTCGAGTAAGGGCACTCAAACATATAAACTAAACATTGACCAGTCGAGTAAGGGCACTCAAACATATAAACTAAACATTGACCAGTCGAGTAAGGGCACTCAAACATATAAACTAAACATTGACCTGTGGAGTAACGGCACTGAAACATATAAACTAAACATTGACCAGTCGAGTAAGGGCACTCAAACATATAAACTAAACATTGACCTGTGGAGTAACGGCACTGAAACATATAAACTAAACATTGACCAGTCGAGTAAGGGCACTCAAACATATAAACTAAACATTGACCAGTCGAGTAAGGCCACTCAAACATATAAACTAAACATTGACCAGTCGAGTAAGGGCACTCAAACATATAAACTAAACATTGACCAGTCGAGTAAGGGCACTCAAACATATAAACTAAACATTGACCTGTGGAGTAACGGCACTGAAACATATAAACTAAACATTGACCAGTCGAGTAAGGGCACTCAAACATATAAACTAAACATTGACCTGTGGAGTAACGGCACTGAAACATATAAACTAAACATTGACCAGTGGAGTAAAGGCACTGAAACATATAAACTAAACATTGACCAGTCGAGTAAGGGCACTCAAAAATATAAACTAAACATTGACCTGTGGAGTAACGGCACTGAAACATATAAACTAAACATTGACCAGTGGAGTAAAGGCACTGAAACATATAAACCAAACATTGACCTGTGGAGTAACGGCACTGAAACATATAAACCAAACATTGACCTGTGGAGTAATGGCACTGAAACATATAAACCAAACATTGACCTGTGGAGTAAGGGAACTGAAACATATAAACCAAACATTGACCTGTGGAGTAAGGGCACTGAAACATATAAACCAAACATTGACCTGATGAGTAAGGGCACTGAAACATATAAACCAAACATTGACCAGTGGAGTAAGTGCACTCAAACATATAAACCAAACATTGACCAGTGGAGTAAGGGCACTGAAACATATAAACAAAACATTGACCAGTGGAGTAAGGGCACTGAAACATATAAACTAAACATTGACCAGTGGAGTAAAGGCACTGAAACATATAAACCAAACATTGACCTGTGGAGTAACGGCACTGAAACATAAACCAAACATTGACCTGTGGAGTAACGGCACTGAAACATATAAACCAAACATTGACCTGTGGAGTAAGGGAACTGAAACATATAAACCAAACATTGACCTGTGGAGTAAGGGCACTGAAACATATAAACCAAACATTGACCTGTGGAGTAAGGGCACTGAAACATATAAACCAAACATTGACCAATGGAGTAAGGGCACTCAAACATATAAACTAAACATTGACCAATGGAGTAAGGGCACTCAAACATATAAACTAAACATTGACCTGTGCTTTTATTCGCCAACAAATTCTTAGACTTAAGTCTAAACAAGAGCACCGCATAATGGGTGCCACGCTCGGCTGCGAAAGCTTGTGAGAATTTAAAAAAAAATAATTAAGAGGTCACAGTGACCTTGACCTTTGACCGTGTGACCCAAAAAATGGGTGTGGCGTGTAGAACTCATCAAGGTGCAACTACATATGAAGTTTGAAAGTTGTAGGTGGAAGCACTTTGATTGTAGAGCAAAATGTCAGGGTTTGAGCACGACGCCGGCAGACGACACGACACGACAACTACGAGCTGGCTATGACAATACCTTGGGTTTTCTCCGAAAACAGCCGAGCTAATAAAATGAACATTCTTATAACTTAAATGTACTAATTCAACTTGAAAGTTAGGTCTTGCATAGACTGCGCAGGCTTATCTTGGATGACACCTAAATCACATGCATTAAGCCCACTTTTCGCAGAATGAGGCTCATATGTTATTATTCCATGATATGTGTCTTGTTCTGAGAACACTGGGCTTAATTCATGAGCGAAAAGTGTCGTCCCAGATTAGCCTGTGCAGTCCGCACAGGCTAATCAGGGACAACACTTTTTGCTTTAATGGTTTTTTTAGTTTCAAGGAAGTCCCTCCTTACCAAAAATCAAGTTTAGGCGGAAAGTGTCGTCCCTGATTAGCCTGTGCGAACTGCACAGGCTAATCTAGGACGACACTTTACGCACATGCATTAAGCCCAGTTTTCTCAGAACAACGCTCGTATGTGTATCACTACTACACTTAGCCAAGGATATGTATAGAAGACCCTGTCTAGTAGAAGAGAAACAGTTACACTACAGGTCCTGCTTACTTTTTAAAACCCAACTCAAACCATAAATACCAGCATACTAATGTTCAGCTTACAAAAGCAGTGTTTCCTTGAAGTTGGCAATGGCTGACTCAAATCCCCCTTTCTCTGCAACAGTTCCAACTCCAGATTTGTCCTAAAAAAAGTGCAATTTACACAATTAACATGCAATGCTAAAAAAATGACATTTTTATATAATTGTTGGTTTATCTTTCATTGATAAAAGGTTCAAACTTACTTTTCCTCCATTATATGCTAATAGACATTTTTTTATGTTCGGTGACATTTAGATGACAAGAAACCGTCCGAGATGGGTGATGCTCCCTAAAGGTTTTTTTTGTCACAATATTGCACTATATATTCAAATAAAAGGAAACATCTTGAGGGGCATAACTTTTGACAAAATAATACGATGGATGGTTTAGCAACTTAAAAATTTCAAAGGGCCATATTTCTCTAAATAAATCATCTAACCAGAACCCACAAATAACATGCGCATCTCCTCAAGGAAGTTAAGCTTCCCATAAAGCTTCATTGAATTCCAGTCAGTAGTTGGGGAGATATAGCCCGGACAAGAATTGCACTATATGTACAGTTTATAGAAAATTTCAAAGGGTCATAACTCTGTGAGAAATTATCCGACCATAACCGGCTGATAATATGCACATTTCCTGTTGGTAGTGAAGCTTCCCATAAAGTATCATTAAATTCCCGTAAAAAGTTGCTGAGAAATAGCTCGGACAAGAATTGCACTATATGTACAATGGAAAATTTCAAAGGGCCATAAGTATGTGAAAAATCATCCGACCATAACCGGCTGATAATATGCATATCTCCTCTTGGTAGTGAAGCTTCCCATAAAGTTTCATTGAATTCCCGTAATAAGTTGCTGAGAAATAGCTCGGACAAGAATTGCACTATATGTACAGTTAATGGAAAATTTCAAAGGGCCATAACTCTGTGAAAAATCATCCGACCAGAACCGGCTGAAAATATGCACATCTCCTCTTGGTAGTGAAGCTTCCCATAAAGTTTCATTGAATTCCGGTCATTAGTTGCTGAGAAATAGCCCGGACAAGAATTGCACTATATGTACAGTTAATGGAAAATATCAAAGGGCCATAACTCTGTGAAAAATCATCCGACCAGAACCGGCTGATAATATGCAAATCTCCTCTTGGTAGTGAAGCTTTCCATAAAGTTTCATTGCATTCCGGTCATTAGTTGCTGAGAAATAGCCCGGACAAGAATTGCACTATATGTACAATTAATGGAAAATTTCAAAGGGCCATAACTCTGTGACAAATCATCCGACCAGAACCCGCTGATGATATGCACATCTCCTCTTAGTAGTGAAGCACCCCATAAAGTTTCATTAAATTCCGGTCATTAGTTGCTGAGAAATAGCCTGGACAAAAATTGTGCACGGACGGACAGACAGACACACACACACGCACGGACAGATGAAGCGGCGACTATATGCACCCCCAAAAATAAATTTTGGGGGAGCATAAAAACTGAATGAGTAAGCGAGCAGAAACCACAAATAGCGGACGGACAGACAGAAAGACAGCGCAGAATCAATATGCCTCCCTTTGGTGGTACAAACAAATATCTTGGCTTAGTGGATATGGTGTCAGCCTAGGGATAGGGAGGTCACAGGTTCGATCCCCATGGTTGCAGCCTTTTTTAGATCTCCCTCAGACACTAACTTTTTCAGTGCAGGAACCGAATTTTGAAGGCCTTTGCAAACAGTTTGGATCCAGATGAGACGCCACAGAACGTGGCGTCTCATCAGGATCCAAACTGTTTGCTATTCTTATAGTATTCTTTGAAAAAAAAAACGAAGAAAATGCTTATTTTAGAAATTCAGCAGACGACATTTTAGCAGACAACAAATTTCCCAGCATGCAAAGGGTTAAGTACTGGTTCTAGTACCAATAAAAGGGACTGGAGAGTGTTTCAAATAAGCCTTAGGCTTACTATGCAATCGAGCATAAATAAATAGGTTTAAACTAATATTTTGAACTATAATTAGAGCTCTGTCACAATTGTGACTTCTACCCTAGCAACGTTTTGTCACCAAGTCTAAGAACACGTAAGACAGGATTATGTGGGTCACTGGGATTATGTGGGTCACTGGGATTAAAAGTGTTTTGCACATCTTCACTTCATGGAGATACTTTTAAAGTTTCAAATTAATGACTTGAGAGCTGTAAAAGAAATTATCTCCAGCATATTTATAATATTTTACGCTGACAGACTGAACAACCAAAAATCCGATAGAGTGACTCTAATACATCCATTTTCAAACATGGTTTGCAAAAGTATAATGAAACAATTTTTTAATAAATAAAGCATGATTCTGTGAAAACTGGGCTTCCTGCATATGGGTAGAGTGTCATCCCAGATTAGCCTGTGCAGTCCACACTCGCGTATCAAGGAAGGCACTTTCTTTTTTTTTTCTTTTCAAGAAAGTCCCTCCTTAACAAATGTTCAGTCTAAGGGGAAAGTGTTGTCCCTGATAAGCCTGTGCAGACAGAGCCCACAAAGAATCTGTCATTTTTATCATGTTACCTTGCAACTGAGCAAACAAAGAGCAGCACGCTCTCAGAGGTCTGTGAGCTGGTGTAGGTCTTGTACATCCCGTAGGTGGCATTGGTGAGGTCCTCCATCATGCTGCCCATCGCCTTGGTAACCAACGGTGACCTCTGAAATTGTACAAAGATTTTTTATTAATTTTTTTTGTAAAGACTAGTTAACGCAAAAATTTTGGCTACCAATGGAAACATTTGAAAGGGCAAAGTGGTTTTTGTTCAGAATTTGTTTAAATACGAGTTTGGGCAGAAATCAGTGACCGAATTTTCCGCCAAGACTGGATTTTTGTTTAGAAGAGACTCCCTTTAAATAAAAAAATCCACATAGAAGGTGTCGTCCCTGATAATTCTGTATGGATTGCGCAGGTGAATCTGGGACAACACTTTACCCCAATGCAGAAAGCCCTTTTCTCTCAAAGTACAGTTAGAATGCATGTTTATAATTATCAAATTATTTATCAAGTCAACTGAGTCTAGACAGTAAGTCTGCACCAATTACAGGTGTTATTACTTGATGACAAAAGAGTAAGAAAGCGACAGCATGTTGATAATGATTGTGTTATATATCAGGTCTATCGAGACTAAACCGTTAGTCTACCACAATAACTGTTGTAATGGGTAAACATGACCACCTTGATTACATTGACATAAGAAAGACTGTGTTTATCATCACGTCTACTGATACCACAATTACTGTTGTAATGGCTATAACAACAAAACTGGAATAGGTAAACATAACCAGCATGATGGCCATGGTAATGCTTGTGTAATTTATCGCCTCTACTTGGACCAAACCACAAGTCTTCCAATTACTGGTGTAATGGGACAGGTTAACGTAACCAGCTTGATGACAACGGTGTTAGAAAGCTTCAGGATTATTCATCACGTCTACTGAGACTAAAACGTAAGTCTACCACAATTACTGGAGTAATGGGCCTCTTGATCATCATGCTGGCAATGTCCAGCGCCATCTGGCGGGGGTCGCGCGAGACGGGCCGCGTGATGGAGTACTTGCTCTCCTCGGGAATGATGGGTATCACAGAGTTGGAGAGCTGCACACACAGTGGACAGGAGTATTCTCCCTTAGACACCAGCAGGTTGGCGTGAGCTCCCTGACCCTGAAAAATAGTTGAGATGATGACATCATGATACCTTCAGGGCAACAAAGCATCAAACAGCTAGCCTGTAACTCCCTAGACTTTGTTGTGTGCCTCAATAATTTTGATAAATTATATAAAGTTGATACATTCTCTATGCAAGGAGTATTGAATAAGCAAATATTTGATTCTATGATAAGAATATCTGTTTGTACTCTGCCTCTGCTGAAAACATATGAGCCAAGTCAAAAACCATCTTACGCCATGTGTGGCAAGCGTTACTCCAAATGCGTCGCACATTAGCACAGTCTAGTCAGGAGCTACAGTGTCCACCCTTAAGTCTCACAATGTTCCGTAGTCTCAATTGCAGACAGGGTAGCTCCTGACCAGACTGCAGGGATGAGCAGGCTGGTCTGGACCTATGCTGGCTGCATATGCAATAGGACCCATTTTCACATGACACAAGCTCATGTTTTCAACAGAGGTAGAGTTTAAACATACATTCTGATCACAGAATCCAACATTTGCTCAATCAATACTTTTTGCTCAGAAACATAGTAGTTATCCCAAAATTGTCTGGCTCATATGACATCCAAGTAATGTTGTAACTTAAGACCCCCTTACCAGCAATGAGGAGACG
Organism: Dreissena polymorpha; assembly: GCF_020536995.1. Classification (NCBI taxonomy): domain Eukaryota; kingdom Metazoa; phylum Mollusca; class Bivalvia; order Myida; family Dreissenidae; genus Dreissena; species Dreissena polymorpha. The sequence continues at coordinate 132,805,497 of NC_068356.1, read as the reverse complement.
TACGAAGTGTGGCAGTCGAGGTGTAGATAGTGACCACAGGTCTGTACCAGCACACCCCCGTCCCAGCCAATGTTTACAGACGTCTGACAGGAGCTCTGCAATAGTACTGATTATATGAATTTTATCTTCTATAATCCAATTTAAATCAATTTGGATAAGAAATCAGTAAGTATAGTAGGATAAAGGGTTTATTGGTTCCAAGGGAGATAACCACAACTGGGTAGTTGCAAGGAACTACAGCTGGTTGTCTCCCTAGGAGAAGGGGAGTCCCAGAATGCAATAGGCCAGTTGTTAGAACTTCCTTTTCCTTCTAACCTTGGAACCTAAGAGTCGCAGAAAAACGTTTAAAATGTTTTTGGGTTGAGTCATGAACAGTTAACCATTTCCCTCTCAAATGCAAAGTGAAAATGGCTATATGAAACCTGCATAAAACTAGATTAGAATTAAAGAAACTCGTAGTCTGTTCAAGTTTTATGCTGTTTGCTGCTCCCCTGGGTACAAAAATATACACAAAAGTACTCTAGAGAATGACCGGGTGCCCTAAGCGTATTTTCCATACTCTGGGTACATTGCAGTATATTTAAGAGTACCCTGGGTACTTCTAAGTACCACAGCTGACAACAACTAATCGAGCAAAACTAACCTCCTCAAAGTTTCTGAAGAGCTTTTCCAACCTCTCCGTCTGCACGCGGGAGCAGTTGACGATCCTCTGTCGAGTCTTGTCAACCAGCGTGAGAACCTTACGGGTGTCCGTCTGTGTTCTGTGGCCAAGTACTGAAAATACAAATCATTTAACCCTTTACATTTGTAGTCCCTTGGAAAGTAAAATTTAATTAAAGACCTTTCTTACTAGATTCAATTTTTAAAGGCTTCATTTCCAACCCTTAGACACTGGTAAGCAGCAAACAGCATAAAACCTGATTTTATGCTGTTTGCACATAGCCATTTTCATTTTGCTTCTAAGTGGGAAAGGGTTAAAAACTCCAGCTGATCATAGAAAAATGAACGTTAAAGTAGTTAGTTAAGAAAACACCAAAAGGGGTGAATACTTATAGAAGACTATGAGCCTAAAACATAACAATTTATGTCATCATGGTACATATGGTGTCCACTAAGCGAAGGCAGGTCACTGTTTTTTCCCCATTGTGGGAGCATTCTTTAGATCTCACCTAAGACACTAAGTACTGGTACTGCCCAGAAAGCAGACCAGACAGAGTTTCAATAAGACTGGTGCTGCCCAGGAAGCAGACCAGACAGAGTTTAAATAAGACTGGTACTGCTCAGGAAGCAGACCAGACAGCGTTTCAATAAGACTGGTACTGCCCAGGAAGCAGACCAGACAGCGTTTCAATAAGACTGGTACTGCCCAGGAAGCAGACCAGACAGCATTTCAATAAGAACGGTACTGCCCAGGAAGCAGACCAGACAGCGTTTCACTAAGACTGGTACTGCCCAGGAAGCAGACCAGACAGAGTTTCAATAAGACTGGTACTGCCCAGGAAGCAGACCAGACAGCATTTCAATAAGACAGGTACTGCCCAGGAAGCAGACCAGACAGCGTTTCAATAAGACTGGTACTGCCCAGGAAGCAGACCAGACAGAGTTTCAATAAGACTGGTACTGCCCAGGAAGCAGACCAGACAGCGTTTCAATAAGACTGGTGCTGCCCAGGAAGCAGACCAGACAGCGTTTCAATAAGACTGGTACTGCCCAGGAAGCAGACCAGACAGCGTTTCAATAAGACTGGTACTGCCCAGGAAGCAGACCAGACAGCGTTTCAATAAGACTGGTACTGCCCAGGAAGCAGACCAGACAGCGTTTCAATAAGACAGGTACTGCCCAGGAAGCAGACCAGACAGCGTTTCAATAAGACTGGTACCGCCCAGGAAGCAGACCAGACAGCGTTTCAATAAGACTGGTACTGCCCAGGAAGCAGACCAGACAGCGTTTCAATAAGACTGGTACCGCCCAGGAAGCAGACCAGACAGCGTTTCAATAAGACTGGTACTGCCCAGGAAGCAGACCAGACAGCGTTTCAATAAGACTGGTGCTGCCCAGGAAGCAGACCAGACAGCGTTTCAATAAGACTGGTACCGCCCAGGAAGCAGACCAGACAGCGTTTCAATAAGACTGGTACTGCCCAGGAAGCAGACCAGACAGCGTTTCAATAAGACTGGTACTGCCCAGGAAGCAGACCAGACAGCGTTTCAATAAGACTGGTACTGCTCAGGAAGCAGACCAGACAGCGTTTCAATAAGACTGGTGCTGCCCAGGAAGCAGACCAGACAGCATTTCAATAAGACTGGTACTGCTCAGGAAGCACACCAGACAGCATTTCAATAAGACTGGTACTGCCTAGGAAGCAGACCAGACAGCGTTTCAATAAGACTGGTACTGCCTAGGAAGCAGACCAGACAGCGTTTCAATAAGACTGGTACTGCCCAGGAAGCAGACCAGACAGCATTTCAATAAGACAGGTACTGCCAAGGAAGCAGACCAGACAGCGTTTCAATAAGACTGGTACTGCCCAGGAAGCAGACCAGACAGCGTTTCAATAAGACTGGTACCGCCCAGGAAGAAGACCAGGCAGCGTTTCAATAAGACTGGTACTGCCCAGGAAGCAGACCAGACAGCGTTTCAATAAGACAGGTACTGCCCAGGAAGCAGACCAGACAGCGTTTCAATAAGACTGGTACTGCCCAGGAAGCAGACCAGACAGCGTTTCAATAAGACTGGTACTGCCCAGGAAGCAGACCAGACAGCGTTTCAATAAGACTGGTACTGCCCAGGAAGCAGACCAGACAGCGTTTCAATAAGACTGGTACTGCCCAGGAAGCAGACCAGACAGCGTTTCAATAAGACTGGTACTGCTCAGGAAGCAGACCAGACAGCGTTTCAATAAGACTGGTACTGCCCAGGAAGCAGACCAGACAGCGTTTCAATAAGACTGGTACTGCCCAGGAAGCACACCAGACAGCGTTTCAATAAGACTAAGGATTTAAATTGCTCAAATAAACTAAATGATTACAAGAGCTCCAGAGCTCCTTGGTCGGAGACAAATCTCCCCCCCCCCTCCCAAACAGGGCTTTGACACAGAACCAGTAAATGTGCTCAGGAGTAATCAATCGAACATAATTTACACATGAATAGGTATTATCTACTGTTCAAGATTAATGCATCTGCAAAGTATGAGGCCAATCAGTCAATCCTTTGATGATGACTGAACTGAAATCAATTTAACACTTAATGTCACCTTGACCTTTGTACAAGTGACCCCAATTTCAATAGTGGTCATCTACTGTCAACACACATGTTAAGTATCAAGCCAATCGGTCAATTTGTTGACAAGTTATTGATCTAAAACTATTTTCACACTTATTGTTACAGTGACCTTGACCTTGTGATCCCAATTTCAATAGGGGTCATCAACTGTCCAAGGCCAATGCACATGGGAAGTATCAAGCCAATTAGTGACTCATATGACGAGTTATTGATCTGAAAGAATTTCACATTTAGTGTGACAGTGACCTTGACCTTTGACCTAGAGACCCCAATGTTAATAGGGGCCTTCTACTGTCCAACGCCAATTTACATGGGAAGTATCAATTCAATCAGTCCCTCCGTTCACGAGTTATTAATCATAAACTATTTTCACTCTTAGTGTGACCTTGACCTTTACCTACTGACCCCAATTTTAATAGGGGTCATCTTCTGGCAAAGGCCAAGCCAATTGGTCAATCAGTACACAAGTTATTGATCAGAAACAATTTTCACTCTGAGTGTAAGTAACCTTGACTTTTGACCTATTACCCCAATTTAAATAGGGATCATCTACTGGCAAAGGCCAATGCACACAAGCAGCATCAAGCCAATTGGTCAATCCTTTCACAAGTTATTGATCGGAAAAGAACTTGTCTACTGACAGACCGACCGAAATCCAGCAAAACAATATGACCCCTCTTTTTTGAAAAAAGGGCATACAAATTAAATTTACCACTGGAAGCTTGCAGAAAGACGACAAGTCCTATGGTCCTCTCTGCAGTGGACGGCGTACTCTGGTTACATATCACACAGTCGTACAACGTCTCGTCTGATTCCATACTCTCTGGATGACCACTGCCATCTGGGCTGTTTGGACTTTTTGAGGCACCCGTTGTTGAGGAATCTGTCGAGGGGGAATGAGTGACAATAAAGTAAGGCAATTAAATGACATCTATGGCTTGGTAAGATAAGAAAAATATTTTAGTAACATTTTCTGTTGAATTAATGAGAACAAGAGTGACAAACTGTCACAAGATACGCCCGTTGGAAGGTTTTGGACACCATGCTAAATGCTTGAAATGCACTAAGTGACCTAGTGACCTAGTTTTTGACCCGGCATGACCCAAATTTGAACTTCACCTAGATATCATTTAGACACAACTTTTGACCAAATTTGGTGAACATCGGATGAAAACTACTTCAATTAGAGAGCGGACACCATGCTTAATCCTTGAAATGCACAAAGTGACCCCGTGACCTAGTTTTTGACCCTACATGATCCATATTCGAACCTGACCTAGATTTTGTCTAGATACAACTTCTGACCAAATTTGGTGAAGATCGGATGAAAACTTCTTTAATTAGAGAGAGGAGACCATGCTCAATGCTTGAAATGCACTAAGTGACCTCCTGACCTAGTTTTTGACCCGGCATTACTCATATTTCAACTTGTCCTAGATATCATTTAGACGCAACTTCTGACCAAATTTGGTGAAGATCGGATGAAAACTACTTCAATTAGAGAGTGGACACCATGCTAAATCCTTGAAATGCACTTAAAGACCCCATGACCTAGTTTTTGACCCGGCATGACCTATATTCGAACTTGACCTAGATATTGTCTAGATACAACTTCTGACTAAGTTTGGTATAGATTGGATGAAAACTATTTGAATTAAAGAGACACTGCTGTGGATGCCGCCGCCTGCCCTTTCGTCATGGGTGACACTATAATACGTCCCGTTTTTTTAAAACTAGGTATAAAAATCAAAACACTCAAGCCTATGGAGAAAAGATATGAACAATCTAAAGGTCACCTGGTTTGAGCAATGTTGTTTTCAAGTGTCACATTAACATTTACTGCGTTAGACTTGTTCAATTGAAAATGCAGTATTTAAAGACAAGAGCACCGCATAGCGAGTGCCAACACTCGGCTGTGGTTGCAGTTTTGAATAAATGAAAGGTGCATCTACATAGGAAGTTTCAAAGTTGTAGGTGGAGGCACTTTGATTTTACAGCCTATGTTTAAGTTTTATATTAGAGGTCACAGTGACCTTGACCTTTGACCTAGTGACCCAAAAATGGGTTTGGCGTGCAGAACTCATCAAGGTGCATCTACATATGAAGTTTCAAAGTTAATGGTGGAAGCACTTTGATTTTAGACCCTATGTTAAAGTTTTATATTAGAGGTCACAGTGACCTTGACCTTTGACCTAGTGATCCAAAAATGGGTGTGGCGTGTAAAACTCATCAAGATGCAGCCACATATGAAGTTTAAAAGTTGTAGGTGGAAGCACTTCGATTTTAGAGCCAATGTTAAGGTTTTAGCATGACGCGGACGGCAGACGAAGAGCTGGCTATGACAATACCTCGGGTTTTCTCCGAAAAAAGCCGAGCTAAACAATTATTAAAAAAAAACTGCCTACACAAGATTTTCCATTTTGCAATTTTTCTAGTAGTGATAAAAGCTATCATTTTAGCCATGGTTAGTTGCACACACACATTTTTTTCAAATAACTTCCTGGAAAGGGGTCAGATTAGTTTTCTCGGAAACCAATGGTTTCAACACAAATTCTAGCGACCATAAACCTGGGACCTCGCAAATTCATTAGGCCGGGTTGTTCAAAACTTTTACAACCAGTTGTTAAACCTTTAATATATGGGCCCATGTGAACAATGCTCGGCCAATATAAACAATGTTGGGCCCATGTGAACAAAACTGGGCCCATGTGAACAATACTGGGCCCATGTGAACAATACTGGGCCCAGGTGAACAATGCTTGGCCCATGTGAACAATGCTGGGCCCATGTGAACAATGCTGGGCCCATGTGACCAATACTGGGCCCATGTGAACAATGCTGGGCCCATGTCAAAATACTGGGACCATGTGAACAATACTGGGCCCGTGTGAACAATGCTGGGCCCATGTGATTATACTGGGCCCATAAGAACAATACTGGGCCCGTGTGAACAATACTGGGTCAATGTGAAAAATACTGGACCCATGTGAACAATACTGCGCCCATAAGAACAATACTGGGCCCATGTGAACAATGTTGGGCCCAGGTGATTATACTGGGCCAATGTGAACAATACTGGGTCAATGTGAACAATACTGGACCGATGTGAACAATACCAAGCCCATGTGAACAATACAGGGCCCATAAGAACAATACTGGGCCCATGTGATCAATGCTGGGTCCATGTGAACAATGCTGGGCCCAGGTGAACAATACCTTCAGTCTCCATTGCCTGCTCCATAAATGCCTTCTGTTTGGATGCGAACTCTTCCATCAACTTCTGTTGACGCTCTCTTGCCTTCTTACGTCTGCAATATGGCAAGAATATAAATAATGAAAAGAAATTTGTACAACAGCTAAAGCAGAACAATTTATGAATTTTCAAGTCTGCAATATGGGAAATAGGAGATGACATCAAAGGGGGTGGGTGGGGGGGGGGGGGTATAGTGTGAGGGTGTGGTGGTCATTTGTGAGATGATCTTAAAAAAAAAAAAAAAAAAAAAAAAAAATAGGGGATAAGGGGGGATAAGGGGGGGGGGGAAGGGGGGGGGGGGGGCACGGGCGATGGTTTAGGTGTAGGTGGAGTCTATTGTGGTATGTCAGGTAAGAGTAGTTTTGCCAAAGTATCAATCAAATCTAATCATAAATAAAGAAGTTATGGCAATTTTAGCAAAATTTAATAATTTGACCTTGAGAGTCAAGGTCATTCAAAGGTCAAGGTAAAATTCAACTTGCCAGGTACAGTAACCTCATGATAGCATGAAAGTATTTGAAGTTTGAAAGCAATAGCCTTGATACTTAAGAAGTAAAGTGGATCGAAACACAAAATTTAACCATATATTCAAAGTTACTAAGTCAAAAATGGGCCATAATTCCGTAAAAATGACATCCAGAGGTGTGCAACTTGTCCTTTTACTGTACCCTTATGATAGTTTGCGAGTGTTCCAAGTATGAAAGCAATATCTATGATACTTTAGGGGTAAAGTGGACCAAAACACAAAACTTAACCAAACTTTCAATTTTCTAAGTACAAAGGGCCCATAATTCCGTCCAAATGCCAGTCAGAGTTACATAACTTTGCCTGCACAGTCCCCTTACGATAGTTAATAAGTGTTGCAAGTATGAAAGCAATAGCTTTGATACTGTAGGAATAAAGTGGACCTAAACACAAAACATAACCAAATTTTCAATTTTTTAAGTATAAAAAGGGCACATAATTCTGTCAAAATGCCAGTCAGAGTTACATTACTTTTCCTGCACAGTCCCCTTATGATAGTTAGTAAGTGTTGCAAGTATGAAAGCAATAGCTTTGATACTTAAGGAATAAAATGGACCTAAACACAAAACTTCACCAAAATTTTCAATTTTCTAAGTATAAAAAGGGCACATAATTCTGTCAAAATGCAAGCCAGAGTTATCTAACTTTGCCTGCCCAGTCCCCTCATGATAGTAAGTAAGTGTACCAAGTTTGAATGCAATAGCATTGATACTTTCTGAAAAAAGTGGACCTAAACGCAAAACTTAACCAAAATTTTCAATTTTCTAAGTATAAAAAGGGCACATAATTCAGTCAAAATGCACGCCAGAGTTATCTAACTTTGCCTGCCCAGTCCCCTCATGATAGTAAGTAAGTGTACCAAGTTTGAATGCAATAGCATTGATACTTTCTGAAAAAAGTGGACCTAAACGCAAAACTTAACCAAAATTTTCAATTTTCTAAGTATAAAAAGGGCACATAATTCAGTCAAAAAGCATGCCAGAGTTATCTAACTTTGCCTGCCCAATCCCCTCATGATAGTAAGTAAGTGTACCAAGTTTGAATGCAATAGCATTGATACTTTCTGAGAAAAGTGGACCTAAACGCAAAACTTAACCGGACGCCGACGCCGACGCCAAGGTGATGACAATAGCTCATAATTTTTTTTCAAAAAATAGATGAGCTAAAAAGGGCTTGGTTTTAATGTGTTTTAGTCTGAAAGAAAACAGTTAAGTACAGAAAAAGAACTTAAAGCCACTGTTTTAAGGTTAAACTCATGTGCATATCTTGTTTCAGAACCAAAACCAAAAACAAGAGCAACATTTTCTTACATAAACAGAATTTAAAGCCAACATGAAAGTTAGTTAAAACTCAAGCACAGAAAAATACAAGAGCACACTTTTCTTACGTACCTAGTTTCAGTGTCCATAGACTTTCCTTTCTTTGAGGTTCCAGCCTCTTTGGGTTTATTGGCTTGATAGAGGTCTTCTACCGCTCTGGCGCAATCTGTGCTGCTCTGACATAGCTTATCAAGGACTTTCTTCACATAAAACTCCCCATTTCCTCCATTCTCCATCCCGCTGCCATTTCCACTCACAGACGGCGGCGCATATGAATTCGACTTTCCCGACAGTTTCGAATGGAGCTTATACAAAATAGTCATAAGGCTTTCGTTGATAGCAACAATTTTCGTTCTCTGTCGTTCTGTGGTCATGCCCCTGGTCTCGAACTTGGGACGTGTTCCGCTGGTGGACGGGAGGACGGTGAGAATACTTGGCTGGGGGTTACCTGAAGTCGTTGTCAAGGGCGACAGATGGAATGATGGGATGTGTCCAGTGTGGGCTGCTGTGATAGGACCACTTGGGCCTGGAGAAAGATGGAAGACAGAAAAAGTTGTGTGTACTTGTTTTCTTTAAATTTTAGCATTCTATTTTTCTAGTCAATATCTACATGTCTTTTAATCATGACATCATTTTGATAAACATACATTTTATAATTTTCTCTGAAAGAAACAGTAATGTTTGGATGAAGCTATTGACAGAAGCAAGAAGTTTCAATTATTTTATAGGTGCGTTTTATGCAAATATTTGTTGACATTTTCAGATGGTAAGACAGTATATCTTAACTTATTTTTACAGGTTGTTTTAATATTGTTGTTTTTAAGTTCAAAACCAAGTTACATATAATAATTTTACACACACATATACTCTCATGTTTTTAACAACCTGAAAATTGTTTTCGCCAACTCATTCCACAACCATAAACAGCAACACCAGAACAAAGTACAATGTAAAATACCAATTCTTAAATACTCTAATTTTAACAAGACTATTGCCAAGCAAGTCCCCTTCCAGTGAAACTCCACCACTTTTAGCGATATTTATAGTCTATTTGTTGCCAAAGCAACCATAATTCTTGACATAGGAACAAAATGAAATGATGTGCATAATCTCCATATTGCCATCTTTCCATGTTTCAAGTTTCATGAACAAATATGAAGAACTTTTAAAGTTATCGCAGCATCCACCATTTTCAGCAATATTTCTAGTCTATTTTTTGCCATAGCAACCAGCATTCTTGACGTAGGAACAAAATGAAATGACGTGCATAATCTGCATATTGCCATCTGTCCATGTTTCAAGTTTCATGAAAAAATATGAAGAACTTTTAAAGTTATCACAGGATCAAGAAAAGTGTGACAGACTGACAGGCTCACAGACTGGCGCATAGAGCCCAAACCATAAGTCCCCTTTGGTTCCACCAGTAGGGGACAAAAATATTCTTTATTCTTAGACTAACGTCTAATATAAGGTGTGTGAATAACTGTCTTGATCAGCTCACCTGCTAAAGCGCTAGGCGCCAACTGGAACATCTCTTCAAAAGATTCGAATGATGTGTCCAGGGACAGACGTGGCGACCCTTCCCTCTCTACGCTCAGGGATACCTCCACCTCACGTATCGTCTGCTTTACGTTCTCCAGGATGTCATTGCCAGAGAACCAGTCTCTGTAACTCTTGTCTGGCACCCTTGCCGGAGACGGTTTGACCTGTGAAGAGTGGCATTCCTTAATCTGGGACTCAAGGTATCATAATCTATTACTTATATTACTCTTCAACATTTTGTAAGAACAGGAGCATAACATTTATCTCTATTTTTACCACTCTGTTTTTACCTAATACCATAGAATTTTACTGAAATTGATAAACTTGGATAAAGGAAATGCTATTTGAGTAATATATTTTCTCCATTTATACCACGCATTTTTCACAATAGGCATGTTTTAAACAATGTTGAATTAGCTAAAGAAATGTTTAGCCTTACAGAGTCCATTTCAAAGTAAGATAAAAAATTCTAAAAATAAAAAAAGAGGGTTACGCATCACTCACTCTTTCAGAACAAAAAGAATGTCACACATCACTCACTCTTTTAGAACCATCAGGGTTTGGTACAGTGATTGCCAACTCGAGAAGGTGAACAGCGTAAAAGCTGAAACTCTCCGGCAAACTGCTGTCTTTCAATACCTGCATTAAATAAATACAGTTTTACATTACTTTTACGTAACATTTTAGCCGCGAAAAAAGGGTTTTAAAGCATGTTCCTTAAGCGTCCTCCCAGATAAGCCTGTTAAGTCTGCACACACACTTTCCATCTAAAATCCATTTTCCTTATGAAGAGACCTCACTTAAATGAAAAATATCTCCACAGCCGAAAAAGCTGTCCCTGATAAGCCTGTGTGGACTGCACAGGCTAATCTAAGACAACACTTTAAGCACATGCATCCTGTTTTCCAACAGTGAGGCTCGTTTGCCTTATGTGATCACCTTAACCCATTTAAGCCTAGTGGACTCTCCCATCCTTCTAAGTTGGATCAATTTATTTCCAAAATTAGGGATGTCAAGTATATTTATTTCTATATTTAGAACAATTCTTACAGAAATTCATTTAAGCAAACAGCGTAGACCCAGATGAGACGCCGCATAATGCTGCGTCTCATCTGGGTTTACGCTGTTTGCAATGTCCTTTTTTCAGGACGCTAGGCATGAACGGGTTAAATCAACTAGCTCAAATACAAACAGATGTCTTACATAAACTGAACAGATTTCTATTTGAAATATCATGGTTATAATTTTCACTTGATCAACATGAGCACTTAACCCTTTGCATGCTGGGAAATTTGTCATCTGCTAAAATGTCGTCTGCTGAATTTCTAAAATTAGCATTTTCTTCGATTTTTTTCAAAGAATATTATCAGAATAGCAAACAGTTTGGATCCTGATGAGACGTCACGTTCTGTGGCGTCTCATCTGGATCCAAACTGTTTGCAAAAGCCTTCAAAATTCGGTTCCCGCACTGAAAGGGTTAAATCAACATTACAGCTCAAATACAAACAGATGTCTTACATAAACTGAACAGATTTGTATTTGAAATATCATGGTTATAATTTTCACTTGCTCAACATGAGCACTTAAATTAAGATGATAATAAAAAGTCGGAAAATAATGTTCATCTGCCTTTGAAAGATATGCTTGTAGTTTATTTTTGCTGTTGGGAATCAGTGACTTCAATTTACAGCACCTCAATATAACTCATACTTGTGAACTCTATTAGCATAAATTACTTGATTTTTTTTCCTTCATGAAAACTTGGTGTTGAACATGCAAAGTTTTTATGAGCAAATGACAACACAGACGTAAGGTAGTAGGAGATTATATCATGTCTTTAATCCTTTAATCCTTCTCCAGTAACAAAACTAATAATTTAATCATCACAGTTTGAAACTGTTGAATCATTCTCCTTTTTAAAAACGGTAAAGATGACAAAGTGTTATATTCACATTTTGAAGGACGGTAAAGATGAAAGAGTGTTATATTCACATTTTGAAAGACGGTAAAGATGAAACAGTGTTATATTCACATTTTGAAAGAAGTTATAGGTAAAGGAGTGCATGGTTTTACAAAGGCTCAAAATGGCACATTGTTACATTCACCATTTAAAGGGCAGTAAAGATTAAAGAGTGTTATATTCACATTTTGAAGGATAGTAAAGATTAAAGAGTGTTATATTCACATTTTGAAGGATAGTAAAGATTAAAGAGTGTTATATTCACATTTTGAAGGATAGTAAAGATTAAAGAGTGTTATATTCACATTTTGAAGGATAGTAAAGATAAAAGAGTGTTATATTCACATTTTGAAGGATAGTAAAGATTTAAGAGTGTTATATTCACATTTGAAAGGATGGCAAAGATGAAAGAGTGAAAGAGTGCTAAATTAACCTTTGAAGGAAAGTTAAGATGAAAAGTTATATTCAAATTTTGAAGGATGGTTAAGATAAAAGATTGCACGGTTTTGAAACTCAAAAGGACACATTTTTACATTCATCATTTGAAGGACAGTAAAAATGAAAGAGTGTTATATTCAAATATTGAAGGATGGTAAGGATTACAGAGTGTCATATTCACAGTTTGAAGGACAGTAAAGATGAAAGTGTTATATTCACATATTGAAGGATGGTACAGATATTCA